>NC_090651.1:150430483-150730483 GCF_040937935.1 Hyperolius riggenbachi | reverse complement strand
CTGACACATTCGGCGGTGCTTCTTACCGATCCATGCCGCATGGATTCCTCTGCAGCCTTGTCAATTGTAGGCTCACAGCTATGACGTCCTCTAGTGGTGCCTCTTATCACGTGCGCCACTGCAGGGATCATACCAATGGGCCTGTGAGTGACAGGCAGAGGGATCCCAATGCAGCGCAGACTGGTAAGAAGCACTCACATCATTCTGGTAAAATTGGTCAGCAGTAGCCAATCATAATTGAAAGTGTGTACTAGGCTTTAGAAAAGCCATGCCCGATTGCTGGTCAATAGACGTACAGAGGCGCCAATAGGATAAAAGATAACTAAAAAGTTTAAAATATTCGGGTGGCGGCGGTGGACCAGCCACTCAAAAATGGACTTAATGCTGTCAGTTGAGAAACAAACAATTTATTCACATACTCCAACGAACAAAATCGCAACGCGTTTCACGGGCACAATCCCGCTTCATCAGGCATTGAACAATTGCAGGTCAAGTATACACTTGGCACCTCTGCGAATGCCCGATTTCTGGTACACACCTTTCATTATGATTGGACAACCACTGACCAATTTTACCAGCTCCATCCTCACAAGTTTGCCTCCGGTCGGCAAGAAGTCTAGAACCGGCCCGGTTCCTTGCTGTAGCTTTGTCCTGCTCTCTCCCTCCCTAACACACGCAAATAGCTCAGCGAGTAATTGAGCAGCAGGATGTTACAGGGAGAGGCCACTTGAAACAGCCAGGCATCATTATTTCAGGCTAGCAATATTGTTGCAAGTCTGTACTGGGCCTTAGGCCTGGGACCCACTACAAAGCGCAATCGCTAACAATTTTTGGTATCGCTTTGTTAGCGATTTCCCTGCTCCTATACAATACATTAGAGTGGGAACGCTCCCAAATGGCTGCATGCTCTGCCATTTCTCTAATCACAAACGCTCCTGTGGAATCTGTTCCATCTATTTACTTACAAAGCGTTTTGGGAAATCGCTGGCGATTGAAAGCGATCCCAAAACGCTGCCAAAAATGTTCTAGTGGGTCCCAGCCCCAACTGTGTTTTAGTGATATACAGTATATCACTAAATATATTTGATTGACCCAATCCTCTGCCTCACCCCCCTACAGAGACAGATGTAAACGATTCTAGGCCCTTATTCAATTTACACATTCTCAATAAAACCCCTTTTAAGTCCTCAGCAAACAGACAAATACTACACTAATAATTTTTTATAGTACTTTTTCACTTTTTCACCTACTTTTTTCAATTACAGATATGAAAAATTATCATCTAGGTGAAAACTTAGGGGAAAAGGTGAATTGAATAAACGTCTATTAGAGCTCTGTAGAGCTATTTAGAATAGGTCATTGCCCCCCCCCCCCCCCCCCCAAAAAAAAACACCTTGCAAAACCAATAAAAAAAACCTTGTCTTATTTGGGCTTTAGCACACACAGGATTATATTAATAGTTAACATCTAATATTATTAATTGTTTACTTTTGGATAACAATGAAACATAAACTAGTCGAGGTAGATTTCCATTAGCTATTCCTTATACAACTTCAATCAAGCAGAATCAAGGATAGCTTAAACAGAACAAGGTCAAACCCTTTAGTGACACACAGGTTGTAGATTCTCAGAGCCAGAACATAATATATGGTCTTCTAATGAGTCTCCAGGGCCCATCCTATCTTTAAACCAGAGTACGGCACAATTCATATCATTCCAGATTAATTTTTCTGACCCAAGGTGAATTTAGTAACCGACCTGCCACACCGTGAATTCTAATAAAATAAGACAAGAGGTCTTGTTTCCGTGAGACATTTTTCTAAATGATAGCAAAATCCTGTTACCGGCCAAGACTATGCTAATGAACCATCTGCTACACTCAGCTGGAGAGCAGAATGATCTTCATGAGGCACCACCTCCTAAAATATATATCTCTGTGACTGATCATCAGTGGAAAATAGATGGTCTGCTGGCCTTTAACCTTGCTGAAGATTCTCATGCATTTTTATTTTTATATTGAATAGACAATATATCCTCATCCGAGGTGAGCAAAGTGGAAGGTTAAGGTGTCACCCACTCGTAGTAGTGGCGTGAATCAAAGATGCTGTCATGCTTCGCTGGAAAAATAAAGTTGAGCACCTGCTTATCCAAAATAATACATTGCATTTTACTGTGAGAAATTTGTAGAATTCATTTTATTGCTGCTGTTGACAAGTTTCATGAACTGTTACATTTCTTTTTCTACTCCTCAGGACTCCTAATGTGCAGGTAGTATCTTTGTCTCTGATAATCAAGGCATTTTGCTGCATCCACATACATCATAAAGGGAATCTTTAATGTTTTTTTAAAGTCTCATAGCATAAGGTGGTATCTGATTTACAGGTAGCATCAGCATCTGCTAGGCTGAGCTTTTATTTGTAAGTGCTTATGTCAACTGCAAAACCCTGAGGCTGGCTTTACAGTTGAGGAAAGCGGTACGATGCGTCGCCCCCTTGCATTGAAACGCCAAAAAGGAGATTCATATAACCAAGACTGTGCCGAAAGGGTCATATGCATAGCGCCGACCACCCGCACGCCACTCGCCCAGTGATGTACTTCCCGCTGGACAGGAAGTACGCCACTGGAATTCCCAGCTTCCCTGTCGTACTTGCGTCGTTCTGCACATGCGCGCTGCCAACAAATTTTAATTTTTTGTGTCGCCCATTGATTTCCATTCATTCCCCCTCCGCATCACTGTGGAAGTCACATGATAATGCGCTCTTGACTGTTAGTGTACTGGACCCCATACATTTTCTTTGTTGAGTTACCCTGCATGCAGAAAAGGTAACACAATGCAAAAAAAAGTGCCCGAGTGTAAAAGGGGCCTGAAGTGTGCTGAGTGTGTATTGCTGTGTTGGGGGGCTATCAGTGTTGTTGTTCCTCTTTCAGGGTACCATGCAAACAGTTGGCACTGTTCAGGTGGAGGAGCTCCCTGCTCACTCCTGTTGTCTGTGTGGCCTCTGAGCCTGCGTGGTAGAGGTAAGGGTTGTTATAACGTGGGGGGAGAGGGTGGGCTTAGCTGACCTTTTTTTTTTTTTTTTTTTTTTTAATCCTCAATGATATAAAAAAAACCTAGAACATTTTTTTCAAAAATCCCAATTTCATCACATTTTGAATACATGTACAGTCTGCCAGGCATTGCTGTGTACAGCAGTCAGACATTCTCATCATAAATAATATAGGCAGTTGGCTGCCAAGGTAGGGTAATACTTAGAGAAACAGGGAAATGTGCATGCATGTGCATGATTCCCATCCATTCCAATAGAGCACTGTGAGGAGAGATGCATATAGTCCATGGCTGTAAGCACACCCATCACCACCACAGAGCCTGTCAGTTAGGATTCACTACGTGGATCCAGGGCATACTAACTACATGCGATACAAGGCCTGAGTAGTATACTTGCCCCATGCTGAGCTCCAGGGCGGAGCTATTTCACAGGCTTCCACCTACCAAAAATAAAATTTTATACTACTATTGTTGTACTAAGGAACAGAAAAACATTTTTGTCACTACAATCTAAATTGTTGTGACCTGTTTTTCCTTCTACTGTTTGCAGTTAGCAGTATCACTGTTATAAATGTACCCAAGGTACAGATTCATACAGATTAAGCCTTGTTTCATGTCAGAATCAGGGAGCGATCGGTCACAGGGACTGCATGTAGCACTTCCAAGTCAAACACGTTTTCAAAGTAAAATGTTTGCTTACCAATGAAAACTTAGAAAGTAATACATTAAGCAGAAACGGGCCGCCCGAGTCCCCCTGTACACGCCACGTCTAATCTATTCCATTTTAATTCACTCAGGGACTAATTACTTCTTTTTTTTCTCCTTTTTACATGAAACAAGCTCTGAATAAGTGCGTAGTGGGGCCATGTACTATCTTTATTGAACAGCAGACCCTAAGGTCCTTTTGAATATATTACACATAGGCAGGCAGCAGAGGCATTCCCCCTACACATACCCGGGCTAGCCTGCATACATTATTGTAATCAAACCTTCCGTCTGTTAATTAAACAGCATCAGAGCACTGCTTAGCTTTCTTAATGGAGTAAAGCAAACAGCGTTCTTTGGCGATGTAGGCTGTTTCCTGATATTGTCTAATCAAATAGATCATTAACCCTTTAACAAGAACAAGCCAATAAAGAGTACATGAAGATGGCTTCATTCAGAGATTGTTTTCTCAATGGACCGCTCGCAGTGATGACTGCAGGGCAGTGCTGGTAAGGCTCAGCCTCGGTTACCAGAAAGCCAGTCCAGTCATTCACAGACAGTCGTATCATGGGATGCCAATCATAAGAAAGAGCCTCAAGCAAGTGAAGGCTACCTCAATGCTTCTGCAGATGGCTTCACTCATTAGACAGTCATTACAGGGGCTGGAGCATTTCATCTCACAATATATCGCCAATCATTTCAAAGACTGCAATATGTATGGAAATGACAACTACACCTTTTTGTGTTCCTACAATAAATAGGATTATGCCTGCAGGGATGTATTAGTCTGTGTTGTTCTGTAAACGTACTCTCTCTCTATCAAGCTTGTAGGCATAGTTTCATGCAATCAAGAAGAAAAGTAACCTGCTGAAAGGTACCAGGTGTCGGACAACATCCTGCTCATTAGAAGGTGTAGCCGACAGGCATGCTCACTTTATCAAGAAGTAAATTCCACATGAAAGTAATTGTATATCACTGTTTTGATCCATTGTATTGTAGCTTTGTAAAGTCATGTTAGTATACCATTTATTGCATACATTTATGTTATCCGTCAAACTCAACTAAGAGGTTGTTTCCTGCAGCACAGACTACCACAGCTTCAGGCTGCAATCTTCTTGGACAGCCTGTCTGTGCTCTACCCCCTTGTTATCTTCAGAAATTGATGGCATATACAGCAGCTAAGTTTTCCACATATCCTGATTTTAATTTCACACTTCTGAATAAACTATGTGATAACTGAAGGCCTGTACCCACCTTGCAATTTCTCTGATGATTTTCCCGACAACCGGTGATTTTTTTCGTGACGGCAGGAAGATGGATCGGGGAGCGCTTGTTGTTAGGGAGATGTCGCTGGATCCATCTTCCTTAGTCGCCTTCATCGTATCAAGCAGCTTATAATGTTTTAAAATGTGGCCATGTGACTTAGTCAAAAGTATTAAGAGCAGGTTCTGTGGGCAGGGCTCCTGATGCATAGATTACATTATGGGGATGACCTGGAGGCAGAATGCTGATGGGACACTCAGGGAAGTTTGCAGGTCTGGAAATATGTGCTACGGGAAAGGAGCTCATACTTAGGTATTATAATGTGACTTATCTGCCATCAGTGAATACAGGAACTTATACACAGATAGAAAAAGTTGTGCCACTGAGTACCAACATGAGTGCTACACAGACATGGGCAGCACTGGTGCCTGCACAGTGTGTAGAGCTATTACACGGAAGGAAGCATGGCCACAAAGAAAAAGAGGGTCCTGGCTGGCTGCAAAGGGGTCATAGAGGATCGAGGAAGCCTTTGGAGCATCAAGAGGCTTTCCTCTTAAAGGCTTCCCTCTTCAGTAGGAAGTATCTACTTTTTTTTTAATTTTATTATTTTTTTTTTAGTGTATTGAGGTTTACTGAATGCAATGCCTACAATGAAGCATGCAGTCAATGAAAGGTATGCTTCACTGTAACTGTGCATTTTGCGGTAACATATTGCATGCACTGTGTTAGGATGCCATAATGCACCCACCACACTGTGGGTGTCACATAGGCGGTGGCAAGCTGCATTACAAATCGGATGTTATGCGCACCACTGTGAATGCAGCCTTATGCCAAGTTCACAGCGGTCAGTTGCAGAATAATTCTGCATGTCAACTCACTGCCCATACTATCCACTGCCCAAACAGTTCTATGGGCCTGTTCACAGTACTGTGTTGTAACGAATCACATTATTCTAACTCGTTGCATGCAAGATTTGTATTAAAGACTATGTCCAGCCTTCATTGCAGTTCACACATATTATAAGGCATTATAAGGTGTGCATTCTGCAACTGACCACTGTGAACCTAGCCTCAGGAATGCTCCTGTAACGATTGGGGAATTATCTCCGAGGTCAGCGCACAAGCTGTGCGCTGACACTGCGGAAATCCTCCACAAGCATCTGAATAACAGAAATCAGCTTTGGTGCAACGCACCGGTAGAGGGGAATTCCCAAAAGCAGATGGAGCTGTGGAGTGCAGAGGAATAAACCCTCTGCACTGCCACAGATGCCAGGTAGGAATTGTACGAGGGGAAGCAATGCACAGCAAACAATAACAACCAGAACGCCAAGGAAAATAACAAACGCACTCGCTAAACGCGGTCGCCGCACGAGAAGCGCAACAGCGACAAAACACATCAATGGCGCGGTCTCCGCACAAAAAGCGCAACAGAGACAAAACGCGCTAACCCTGACTAACAAAAGCACAACCAAACAAATAACAGAAACGCTTACTAATCGGTTGCCTTACCTCAGGCAACAGCAAGCGTTTACTCCAGACCGACAGATGGACAGACAACAGGAACGAGTGAGAAAGGATCCACTGCTCTTCCGCAAGAGCAAGTGCGATCCACACAACAAGACAGACAGAAGGAGTAATCAGCAGCAACCGCAGCTGAGGTTAAACTCCAAGACAGAGTACAGAAAGATCCACCGCCTCTAACGCTAGGGCGAGTGCGATCCAACCAGACAGAGCAATTTTCTGTCAGCCGCCGCTGGCTACAGAATAATCACAACGGCAAGACAAAACGATTCACTACCGCCAACCGCGGTAGTGAATCGTTGGGGGCACGACAGTGACAGTGCAATCGCAAGGACAAGACAAGACAGAATAGGCAGTACAAATATAACACAACCTGACTGCACTAAATAGGAATGCAAGGAGCACACCCAAGGGTAACTACTCTAAGCTAACAATAATAGCCTACAATAAGCAGAGGGCTGAGACTCCAGGCAAGTTAGCAGGAACAAACCACCATGACCAGCAGAAAATTCTGGGAGCAAATGGTATTTATACTGCAAGCCATTAAAGGAAACAACTAAGCAATTTGCATGACAAGTGGATGCAAATTCCTCACCAGAACAGCAGCTCTGAAACTCACAGAGTGAAGACAGGTCTCTTTTCCAGAGACCTGCAGCACTCAGACCTAAAAAATGGTCAAAAAGCTGTCTGCCTGTGCAGATCATTACAGCTCCCTCTTTATTAACAGCGATGACTGTATATCATATCTGCACATATTTCAGGATTCACACAGCAGCTTTATAAACCACAAATGACCCAGGGAAACTTGAAAAACTGAAAAGCATGGAACAGTCTGACATAAAAGGGAAGACAAGGGAAGACATTCCACATGACAATCAGATAGAGTTCCTAGATCAGCATTCTGCTATTTCTAATCGGAAATGTAGGTATTCCTCTGTAGCCCACTCTTTCCTAAAAGTCTAAAATTGAAAATACACTGAGAACTTACAACCTTGCAAGTTCACTTAAAGAGACACTGAAGTGAACTAATTTTGCCCATTTTACCTTATAATTCGCTTCAGTGATCTCATGACAAGTAAACCGCCACGTCCCTGCCGCAAAACGAGGGCTGCAGAGCCCCCAAATCCCCGGGGGACAATCCAGCCGGCATTTCGTGGAAGGGGCAGAGCTTTCAGCTTCAGCTCTGCCCCTCCTGATGTCAATCGCGGCGGATCACCACCTCTCCCCGCCCCTCTTACTCTTCCTTTACAGAGAGGGGCGGGGAGAGGCGGCGATCCGTGCAGCGATTGACAGCAAGAGAGGCAGAGCTACAGCTCATAGCTCTGCCTCTCAGAGCAGCAAAATCCACGACCAAGTTGGTCGTGGATATTTGCAGAGGGATTTGGGGGCTCTGCAGCCCTCGTTTTGCGGCAGAGACGCGGCGGTTTACTTGTCATGAGAGCACTGAATCGAATTATAAGGTAAAATGGTCAAAATTAGTTTGCTTCAGTGTCTCTTTAACACCCCTGAAGCATAGTAGATACCACTATGCAGGACAATCGTCATGGGCAACTGTTAAACTGGCCATACACTATACAATTTTGATCATAATTATGATTGATATTATGATTGACAATATGATCTACCGACCCACGAACATTGTGGTTTAGTGTTTTGGTCATAATGTTGATCGTGAAAAGTTAAATCTACTAAAATACAATCAGACTTTTTGTCTACACAAACATCTAATTGGACAAAAAATAATGTACAGTCTATGACTACCTTTACAAGAGTAAAATAACCTCATAACAATAAATACAATTCCAATATATTTCCAGAGTATGAATAATAACTGTAGGTACCATTCACAAATCAGTAGTATGATGAACAAAGTTAAAATTCAAAACTGGCAACAAAAATTCTGGAAATATTAAACAATGATGTTTTTAGTCAGAAGGGCATGGCTGGCTGTGCTGCATATCAACACTGAGCAGTTTACTAATATCTGCAAAATATCATTTTGTTTCCTAACTTCTTACATCATTGCCATCTACAGCACTTCTGTAATATTCTGGGAAGTTTCGGAAGTGTTTGTAAGGGGTTAATGAGCGCCCTGGGAATTAAACTGGTAGATACCAAATGATCAATTAATATAGTTGTCGTGGTCTAACAAGGTCACCTCCATGCCGTCTGTATCAATAATGCCCTAATATCATTACACTGAATAATCCATCCATTAATGTGAGTGCTGTATTCCGTGTTTGATAGACAGCAAATCCATAGTGCAGTCGGGGAGGCCTCGTATCTCGCTTCGTCGGAGACACAGTGCTGACTGAAGTCTTTCTGCTCGGCTTTTAACTGACTTTGATTGCTGCGTCCCACCGCAGCCCAAGGCAAATACATAAAACCAAGCAAATGAATCTCCAACTGAGCATTATACCAGCAATAGACACCAGATCTATGGAAGCAAGTCTAAATATGGTACAGGCTATGGGTACTAGCCACTGATATTTATTTTATATGTTAGTGCTGAAGATGAAACTATCATAGACATGTTTAAAACTGCACCAAAGAAGATAGGCTACAAAGATAATATTTCGTTTCTCATGTGATATCCCCAATTTCCATTTCGGTGATTATATTGAATCTGAAACAAAGGTCCTGTTTTTCTTATGGTTGCCCATACACAGGGCCAGATTTAGGCCAAGACCACCTAAGCCATGGCCTAGGGCACCACAGGAGCAAGGGCACCAAAGCAGCAGGCCAAACTGGTGCAGCATTTGCAAGCTTGAAAATGCTGCAATGCAGGGAGATCAGACGAGCACCTGAATGCGATACTGTGCAGCTAGCCGCCTGTGCAGCAGCCACCTTGCTCTCTGTGCTCTTTGCATTGTGGCCAGCGGCTATAGACTTGGGCAGCTTTGGAGAATGACAGGAAGAGGAAGCTTCTGCACTGGAGACGAGTGGAGAAATGAGTGACACTGATGGCTGCTGCAGTGTGAAGGTGAGATGGCTACATACAGTGGGTTGCAAAAGTATTCGGCCCCCTTGAAGTTTTCCACATTTTGTCACATTACTGCCACAAACATGCATCAATTTTATTGGAATTCCACGTGTAAGACCAATACAAAGTGGTGTACATGTGAGAAGTGGATCGAAAATCATACATCATTCCAAACATTTTTTACAAATAAATAACTGCAAAGTGGGGTGTGCGTAATTATTCGGCCCCCTGAGTCAATACTTTGTAGAACCGCCTTTTGCTGCAATTACAGCTGCCACTCTTTTAGGGTATGTCTCTACCAGCTTTGCACATCTAGAGACTGAAATCCTTGCCCATTCTTCTTTGCAAAACAGCTCCAGGTCAGTCAGATTAGATGGACAGCGTTTGTGAACAGCAGTTTTCAGATCTTGCCACAGATTCTCAATTGGATTTAGATCTGGACTTGGACTGGGCCATTCTAACACATAGATATGTTTTGTTTTAAACCATTCCATTGTTGCCCTGGCTTTATGTTTAGGGTCATTGTCCTGCTGGAAGGGGAACCTCCGCCCCAGTCTCAAGTCTTTTGCAGTCTCCAAGAGGTTTTTTTCCAAGTTTGCCCTGTATTTGGCACCATCCATCTTCCCATAAACTCTGACTAGCTTCCCTGTCCCTGCTGAAGAGATGCACCCCCCGAGCATGATGCTGCCACCACCATATTTGACAGTGGGAATGGTGTGTTCAGAGTGATGTGCAGTGTTAGTTTTCCGCCACACATAGCATTTTGGCCAAAAAGTTACATTTTGGTCTCATCTGACCAGAGCACCTTCTTCCACATGGTTTCTGTGTCCCCCACATGGCTTGTAGCAAACTGCAAATGGGACTTCTTATGCTTTCTGTTAACAATGCCTTTCTTCTTGCCACTCTTCCATAAAGGCCAACTTTGTACAGTGCATGACTAATAGTTGTCCTATGGACAGAGTCTCCCACCTGAGCTGTAGATCTCTGCAGCTCTTACAGAGTCACCATGGGCATCTTGACTGCATTTCTGATCAGCGCTCTCCTTGTTCGGCCTGTGAGTTTAGGTGGATGGCCTTGTCTTGGTAGGTTTACAGTTGTGCCATACTCCTTCCATTTCTGAATGATCGCTTGAACAGTGCTCCGTGGGATGTTCAAGGCTTTGGAAATCTTTTTGTAGCCTAAGCCTGCTTTAAATTTCTCAATAACTTGATCCCTGACCTGTCTTGTGTGTTCTTTGGACTTCACGGTGTTGTTGCTCCCAATATTCTCTTAGACAACCTCTGAGGCCCTCACAGAGCAGCTGTATTTGTACTGACATTAGATTACACACAGGTGCACTCTATTTAGTCATTAGCACTCATCAGGCAATGTCTATAGGCAACTGACTGCACTCAGATCAAAGGGGGCCAAATAATTATGCACACCCCACTTTGCAGTTATTTATTTGTAAAAAATGTTTGGAATCATGTATGATTTTCGTTCCACTTCTCATGTGTACACCACTTTGTGTTGGTCTTTCATGCGGAATTCTAATAAAATTGATTCATGTTTGTGGCAGTAATATGACAAAATGTGGAAAACTTCAAGGGGGCCGAATACTTTTGCAACCCACTGTATACTAAAAGGGGGTGGGAAAAAGAGGGATTAAGTGAGTCATCTGGCTACCTATACTGGTGGGAAGAGAGGAGGGGTCATTTGGCTACCTATACTGGAGGGAAAGGGGGAGGGGTCATCTGGCTACCTATACGGGAGGGGGGTCATCAGGTTACCTATACTAGAGGGAAGGGGGCAGGGGTCATCTGGCTACCTATACTGGAGGGGGGGTCATCTGGCTACCTATACTGGAGCGGGCGGCTGGTGACAGTGGCCTTGGGCGGTAAAAAGTACAAATACAGCCCTGCCCATACATGGTACAATTTTTTTTTTTAGATTAGATAATTTCATTAAATTATTCCATTAGATCAAATATAAAGATTTTTCCAATATGTCCAAAAAAAGATTATTTTCTACTTTCATTTGATTCGATCGTTTTAGTTGAATACATGTAAAAATTTAACGTTTTTATTGCACCATAAGGCTCCAATTTTTCAGCCCAGTTGGATCACTTTCATCAGATCTGTTGGGAGTCAATGGCCACAACATGACCAAGTAGTAAACGTTCAGCCAATATCCAGTAGTTTTTCAATCAAAAGGGGGGATTGAATGTGTTCCTTAATATAACTCTAAAGCAGGCCATACACGCATCGAGTTTTACTGGCAGGTTCGATCACTGTGATCAAACCTGGCGGTTATCTGTGAAGCAATGAGCCGTGTAAATTCAATTGATGTGCGGCAAAAAACTATCGAAATTAAGATCGGACTGGATGCTGATTTTTGGTAGATCGAACTTGGCAGTAGATCGACAGCCCATAGTGTTGCACTGTATCAAGCAGTGCTGCACTGCAGTTCAATAGATTTTCAATAGATTTCGCCATGAAGATTTCATGGTGAAATCTATTGAAAATCTGTGTTCCGTGTACGGGGGGAATCGATCCCTTTTTGATCATTTGCAGATAAAAGAGGAATAGAACTGTTTGCTACAATGAGAAAAAAATCTAAGCGTGTACTTTAAAGAGACTCTGTAACAAAATGTTCAGCCTTATTTCTTCTATCCTATAAGTTCCTATACCTGTTCTAATGTGGTCTGTGTTACTGCAGCCTTTTCTAGTTGAACAGTGGCTGTGTTATCTCTGTTATATGATCTAATCTTTTCTCTTCTGTCAGCTCTGTCGGCTGAGGCTGGAATGTGTGGAATGTGCTGCACTGCTTGTCATCGGCAGAAGCTATACACACCCTCTCCAAGCTCTGTATGAGTCAGAGACTGAGCTACTCTCCAGCCTATCACACTCTAGTTAGAAGTCATGTCTTTTGTTTGTAAACACTGCCTAAAAATGGCAATTACAAGCAAGAATTGCAGCAGGGAGTGGCAGAAACAGCACAGAGGGGCCCAGGAGAACATAATGAATAGAATGGTATGCTTTTTATTGTAAGAATTACAGTACAGTACAGATAAGTACAGATTCTCTTTAAGGCTGTTTTTACACTATAAACCAGCGCCAGTGGTGTATCGCGCCCGCTGCTCCGCATTGCACTGCCAAAAACAGGCCTTTAGGAAACACAGCGTGTTAGTACACGGTGTTCCCTGTCTGGCCGGCAGCAAAGCAGGAAGTGATGCGCTCTGCTTCGGGTATACGTAAGCGCCATTGTTTTAAAAACACCTGCGTCGCCATTGAGTAACATTACTTCTGGGCCGACGCAGATCGCCGAGGGTCAAGCACGGTAACGTAGTACTGCGCCAGCGTTAGATTAGGCACTTCCGGCGCATCGTACCGCAACGTGGGAAGTATGAACTTCCCCACAGAGATACATTAGGTGGTAGCACCAGTGCGAAAGGGCCCTAAGGCTGGATGCATACTCATTATAATGCGAAACAGCATTATAATGACTCATTATAATGCGAATCAATAGTGTGAAACAGCAAGTTAGAATAATGTAATCTGTTACAAGGCAGAGATGTGAAGAGACCTACAGAATTGTATGGGCAGTGAGTTCACATGCAGAATTGTTCTGCAATGCAATGTATATAGTGTCTAAACAGTTCAGTTTGTGCTGTAATGAATTGCTTTATCCTCAGGGCCCTTTCACACTAGCACGGTGTGGCACATTGCCACACTGCTACAGCAGCCTAGTGTATCCCTATCGGAAAGCTCATACTTCCCACCTTGCGGTACACTGCATCGGAAGTGCTTAAGCTAGCGCAGAACTACGTTACTGCGTGTAACCTGTGGCAATGCGCTTTCGCATACCCAAAGCAGGAAGTGACTGCAAGCGTGCGTCACTTCCTGGTTGGCTGGTGGTCAGACAAGGAACACAGAGTACTAATGTGGTGCTCCCTGAAGGTCTGTTTTTGGCGGTGCGGTGCAGTGGGTGTGATGCACCGCACCCATAATGCTGATTTATAGTGTGAAACGAGCCTCACTCACCTCACTAGCACTAGCCCTGGGCATAGGCAGTAAAAAGGCATTCGCCACATAAAATCAATTCTGTGTATGGAAGCCTCAGATCATGTTCACAGTGAACAGTTGCGTTGCAAAATAATTCTGCATGGCAACTCACTGCCCATACAATTCTGTGGGTCTGTTCACAGTACTGTGTTGTAACTGAATGTGTTATTCTAACTCGCTGCATACAGAATTTGTATTCAAGTCTATATCCAGTCTCCATTGCAGTTCACACTCATTATTACGCTTTATAAGGCGTGCGTTAAGCAACTAACCACTGTGAACCTAGCCTCACTCAGAGGCGACATGATACAGTTTCTTGCTGCCCCACATCACGTTAGATGCTGACAAGCTTAGTGTTATAAATGCGTATAATATTTTGAATTCATTTGACTCAGGCCTCTTTCACAGTGCAACGTTAAAGTCGCACGTTAGAAAATGTTTCAACGTAGACTAACGCACAGCAATACTAAGTCTGTGCGACATTCACAGTGCACATGTTGCGTTTGTGTGTAACGTGTAGCGTTATTAGAAATTGCTGCATGCTGTGCGTTATACACGTTATTAGCTGCGTTGGACTGTTTGCACATGCTTAGTAACAACTTGGAAGCATACTTTTCATTGCCTCTGTGCTCTACTGTATGCGACGATAACAGGGCATTAAAGCTGAGTTGCGACTTTTTTGGGACAGTACGTTGTAATTTGCGTTGCGACTTTAATGTCACATCAAAATGCAACGTCCTATGGTGAGAGAGGCCTGAGGCTGCCATCATGCTTATCCCTGCAATTTCCTGCTGCGCCTTTCCGAGTTTGTTCAAATTTACAATTCTGCATTTGTGATTTTCTAGTTCCGATTCTTCTGTTTGTTCTTTTAGTCACATTTTTATATGATTTTTGCTGAATGCGATTTTCCAGAGCATATCAATGAAGTTAATGTACATGACAATGTATCTAATAACTTTTCAAAATCGGATGCAATTTTTCGGTAACAAATGCAATGTTTTGGCATTTCCATTGACTTAAATTATACGCAAATCACATGTCCGTTCTAAAAAATAGCATACATGTAGACTGTTTTATATTTGCAGAAAAATTGCAATTACAAAAAATTGCACAACAACGCAAGTCAAAAGTAATACCATTGACTAGCATTACATGCAAAGAGAACGGGAATTCGCAAAAATGGAAATACAAATTCTGTTATTTATTAAAGGGGCGTGAGTTTGCTGAATTATATTGTAATTCGGTTTGCTGCGAAGAGTAGGAATGAATCACTACCTCATTGAATTCCAATAAAGATTGATGGGGTTGGTATATCAGGCCATAGTCGACATGTATACATCCAGCTTTAGTATCAGTATCCAGATTGTTGTCTGTAGAGTTTGAATATGAAAAGGATGAAACAGACCAAAGTAAATTACAATATGCTCTGTACAATTAACAAGCTGACACATCATTGCATTCCAGTGGTTCTGGGGGTATA
Source organism: Hyperolius riggenbachi (assembly GCF_040937935.1). Taxonomy (NCBI): domain Eukaryota; kingdom Metazoa; phylum Chordata; class Amphibia; order Anura; family Hyperoliidae; genus Hyperolius; species Hyperolius riggenbachi. The sequence continues at coordinate 150,715,443 of NC_090651.1, read as the reverse complement.
TTTAGCTTACAGTGACAACAAAGGATAATTTGCATATTCAGCAGTGATGCATTGTGGGAGACATATGCTCACTCCAACCTCAATAATTGCAAATACCTTCTGTTTAAGCAGACAAACTTTTGTTTTCCATAACATTTTAGTAAAGTTTAGCTTTTTGGTCCTTTGTAGCCCCTTACAAACTCCTAGGAGTTCTGGTTACCCATGAGCTTGCATGCTGGGTAGTCTAAGTATGCAAATTAACAAAGTCTGCTTGCGTACTAATAACAGTCAGGTTATGTTCACAGTGGTCAGTTGCATAACACATGCGTTATAATGAGTGTGAACTGCAATAGAGACTAGACATAAACTTTAATATAAAGCCTGCATGCAGCGAGTTAGAATAATGTGATCTGTTACAACACAGTCCTGTGATCAGGCCCATAGTATGGCATTGAGATGACATGCAGAATTATTCTGCAGCACAACTACTGTGACTTTTTAAATGTAAGATTATCCTATTATAAAATATTTGCTAATATTAGCTGTATTCTATATGGCTGTTAATCATGCCCTTAATGGTGTGCTTTTGTTATGTGCAGAGTAACTTTATTTCACTTTATAGGCTGTACAGTAAGAGAGACTTCTCACAAAGCCTCAGTTACTCAGCAAATGGTGTCATCTCTACCCCAATGTTTTTGCCTGAAAGATTCAGTATGCAAATACACCTCTGCGCTGGATTTCTGCTAGAGAAACATGACAGATCACAATTTTATGTCTAAATAAGAAAAGGACACACGCAGACATTTTTTACAGAAAGTGAAATAACAGCGATTAATCGTGTGGCCATCGCAAGTCTCGGCCAGGTCCGCATGTGGACACTAAATGAAAAGTCTCTATTGATTTTTCCATGGCTGCCTGTAAGTGTTATATCAATAGAAAAAGAAAGCAAAATGTTTCACAGCAAGAGGGACACTGGATTATTCAGTGCTTCCGACAGTAAGTTAGAAAGGGTGATAGACGGAAAGTCTAGCAAGACTGGAGCTGGGGGGAGGAGACCGAGAAAGACAGGAAGAAAGGAGAGACAGGAAATGATAGAAGAATTGGTCAAACACTAGAATATAGAATGAGTCACAAGACTTAACGGTAACACAATATGGACTATATTTATGGCTTAAAAAATGGTATGAGCCCCTAGTGGAGAAGAGATCTAGAGTGGAGACAATAGGGGTCCCTTGCACACTTGACAAGTTGGGTTGCATCGCAGTAGTGTTTCCTGCTGCAGCTTGTCCCAAGGGCCATGCAAGTGTATGGAGACTTGCACAGAACACGTGATGTGAGGCAGCACGTCAGAAGTACCAATTCGCTGCGATCCCGATGCAAAGGTTGCAGCACATTACTGCATCATCTGTGCTGATAATGCAGTCAATGGGCGATGCAGGCAGTGTGCACGACAGGAGTGCAGTGCAGATACATACGCGGACCCATGGGAATCCCAGTGATGCTCTTAATGCCAAGCAGGGAGTATGTCGCTAGCCAGGAGGCGGCCCTTTGCATATGACCCTTCTGCCACACCATGGCGCAGAGTCATATAAAGCCTTATATCTGCGGTGCGATGCAGTGCTTGCACCGCTTTGAAAACATCAAGTGTAAAACCAGCCTTAGCATTACTGAATATAGTGTTTAGAAAGTTTTGGCCTTTTAGCCATTTAGACCAGTGGCTATGGACTTAAGTAAAAAGGTATTTTCTTTAGGTAAAACATTCTCCTTCTAGAAGACATCTGTACTTCATTGAAGGCAGAGTAAAAATCACGCTACTGGACTGATAACCTAAAAATGAAGACATGTACTTGTGTTTTTAAAACGTTTCCTCTTTTTTTAACTTAGGACATTATTGCAGAGGAATAACAAAAAAATTGCTGAAGCCTGGAATCACAGTGTTCAGTTGCATAACGCATGCCTTATAATGCACTAAAATAATTGTGAACGGCAATGGAGACTGGACAAAGAATTTAATGCAAAGCCTGTATGCAGCGAGTTAGAATAGTGTGATCAGTTACGACCTTTTACTGTGAACAGGCCCATAGAATTGTATGGGCAGTGAGTTGATATGAAGAATTATTCTTCAACGCAACTGAGCACTGTGAACCTAGCCTGAGAGGGGCTTAAATCACAGAACTGGAGTACGGAATACAGATTTGGGCACCACACTATAGAAAGGACATTGACTTTCTGGAACGGGTACAAAGACGGACAACTAAATTAAGCAGCGTGATGAAAGAGCTAACTTACCAAGAAAGGTTGGACAAACTGTGCTTATTTAGCTTGGAAAAAAGGCGACTGAGAGGTGACCTGATTAACATGTATAAATACATCAGAGGGCAATTCAAAAGCTTTGCAGATGAGCTTTTTGTCCCTAGGGTTGTACGACGGGCAAGGGGACATGATTTGCATGTGGAGGAAAAAGTTTTTGCCATCTTTTTAGAAAAGGGTCCTTCACAGTGAGAGTGGTTAAAAAAATCTGGAACATCTTACCTCAGGAAGTTGTTATGGCAAGCTCTAAACTGTATCTGCATTTAAAGAGGGCTTGGATGCTTTCCTTGCATTTAAGTGTATCCACGGCTATAATTATTAGGTAATTCCTGCAAGAGTTGATTCAGGGATTTATCTGACTGCCATCTGGAGTCAGGAAGGAATTCTTCCCCTTTAAGGCTAATTGGCCCAGGCCTTGTAATGTTTGTCGCCTTCCCCTGGATCAACTGGTATATGTGCAGGTAGGCCCCGTTTACACTTAAAGAAAACCTGAACTGAAAAGTAAAAGTCAAAATAATCATACACAAATCATACTTACCTTCCATGTAGTCTACTCCTCAGTGTCTTTCTCCTGGCCCACGTCCTATTTGTTCACTGTGATCAAGGGAAATTTCCATCCTCCATTTTGAAAATGGGCATTACCCATAACAGCTTTCTGGTCAGCACACAGTTAAACTGTAACATCGCCCACTTGAGCCATAGGGAAAGATGGACATTACCTGGTACATCAGTTTTCCTCTCAGCTATAACTGACAGCAACTGATATTTTATTGACAGCAACTGATATATTTCAGATCTGACAAAATATTGTCAGAACTGGAAGGGATTATTGTCAGAAGAAAATGGTGAGTTTCTGAGAGGAACTGATGGCAAGGTAACTATGTAATGTTCATTTGAAGTTACCTCATGTGTTTATTTTAAATATTTTTTACTCAGTACAGGTTCTCTTTAGATAGGAACTCCAGTGAAAATTTTACTGTTGACAGGTGATGTAGCTGCTGCATGGTTTTTGGCAGTTGGAAACAGCTGTAAACAGCTATTTCCCACAAAAGTTCAAACTTTTCTTGTGGGAGAGGTTACTTGTGGGAGGGGTTTCACCACAATATCAGTCATACACCGCCCCCTGATTGTCTGTTTGTGAAAAGGAATAGATTTTTCATGTAAATGGGGGTATCAGCTACTGATTGGGATAAAGTTCAATTTTTGGTCGGTGTTTCTCTTTAATCAGTTGCTCTCAGTTATAACTCATCAGTTATCCTGTAAACAGGGCTGTTTGATTGGTGTGTACATTTTTATTTATTTATTATTATTATTATTATTATTTTTTCTGGTTGGACTTGATGGAGGAATGTCTTTATTTTTTAACCCAACTAACTATATAACTTTGTAAGAACTGGATGGACAGGATTACATATCTTTTGCCATGATAATTAGCTCACAAATATACATTATATTATCTTACTGGGAGAAAACATGCAGACATTATACTATGTCAGGGGTATATTGATCTGCTTTCACCCCTTCCCTTGATGTCTCCCATTCTTAGCACAAGACAGGATGAAATTGGCAAACAGGAACTGGATTCCAGCTGTTACTCTGCAACATTTTTTGTTCTGTCCATTGCTTCCTTTACCCGCTTTGTTTTAACCAAATGACTTCCTGATCTTGTTAATGAGGCTCACACATAGGGAATGCAGTTTAAATCCCTTATAACATGTAAACAGTTTCCAGTCTTACTTACAAAAATGTCTCTTTCTCGCTGACTCCATGCTAGGTATATATTTAGTATTTCACAAACCCAGTAAGACTGAAAACAATCATTTGTCACCATCAAAAATTGTCACAGGAAACTGCCCTTCCCCCCCACCCCAGCAAACTCAGCAAGCAAGCACTCAGGAGCCTTTGGGCAATTGCCCACTTTGCCTTAACCACTTAAGCCAGGCTTTCTCAACCAGGGTTCCCTGGAACCCCAGGGTTTCTTGAGTACTTTGCAGGGGTTTCTTGGCATGTTCCCTCAACGTGGGGGAAGTATATAGAGCACACTATAGTAGGTGGTACTGTAACAAGAAGCACTAATTTGGGGGGTCAGGAGAAAGTATAATGAGGCGCAGTGTAATAGGGGGTAGTGAAATAAACAGCCACATATACTTTTACAGACCATGCCTCCTGCAAAATAAATGCAGGGGTTCCTCGAGATCAAAACATTGTTTGCAGGGGTTCCTTGAGATCCAAAAGTTATTTGCAGGGTTCCTCCAGGATAGAAAGGTTGAGGAAGGCTGACTTAAAGAGGAACTGAAGAGAGAGGTATATGGAGGCTGTCCTGTTTATTTCCTTTTACTCAATACCAGTTGCCTGGCAGCCCTGCTGGTCTATTTCTCTGCAGTAGTATCTGATTAAAACCAGAAACAAGCATGCAGCTAGTCTTGTCAGATCAGACTTATAAGTCTGAACCACTGAAACACCTGATCTGCTGCATGCTTGTTCAGGGGCTATGGCTAATAGTATTAGAGGCAGAGGATCAGCAGGGCTGCCAGGCAACTGGTATTGTCTAAAAGGAAATAAACCATGACAGCCTCCATATACCTCTCTCTTCAGTTCCCCTTTAAGCCCACAGGGTTGTTTATTTTTTTGCATCTGAGCAACTTTCACCTCCCATTCATTTGCCAATAACTTTATCACTACTCATCACAATGAATTGATCTATATCTTGTTTTTTCCCCCACCAATTAGGCTTTCTTTGGGTGATACATTTTGCTAAGAATTAATTTATTCTAAATCCATTTTAACAGGAATATTAATAAAGAAATGTTAAAAAATCATTATTTCTCAGATTTGGCCATTATAGTTTGAAATTAATACATGCTACCGTAATTAAAACCCATGTATTTTATTTGCCCATTTGTCCCGCTTATTAAACCGCTTAAATTATGTCCCTATCACAATGTATGGCGCCGATATTTTATTTGGAAATAAAGGTGCATTTTTTCAATTTGCGTCCATAACTATTTACAAGCCCATAATTAAAAAAAATATATTAACATACTCCTTTGGCATGCATATTTAAAAAGTGCAGACCCTTAGGTAACTATTTATGTTGTTGTTGTTTTTTATTGTAATTTTTGTTATTTTTGTTTTATTAACATTTTTATTTGGGTAATTTGTGGTGTGGGAGGTAAACAGCTAATTTTAAATGTAAAATAATGTATTTGTTTAAAAAAAATAGATGTGGATGTAGTTTTACTATTTAGCCACAAGATGGCCACAGTCAAAAAGTCCTGGAAGCATGATCATACGCTTCCAGGAAGCATTAGGAAGACAGGAAACTTTTTGCAACACAGAAAAACCGCAGCCTCTGATAAGAGGTTGTCGGCTTTTCTGCGGGGGGCTTCGATCAATGAATGGGATCTATAATCCCATTCACTGATCGCTGGGCTAGCGGCCGATGGCGGAAGTGTGCGAGGCTCGCAGGAGTGCGCGCAGCCTATCTGGACGAGAATGTTCGTCCAGATAGGCTTAAGTGGTTAAAGAGAAACCGTGACCAAGAATTGAGCTTCATCCCAATCAGTAGCTGATACCCCATTTTACATGAGAAATCTATTCCTTTTCACAAACGGGTCATCAGGGGGCTCTGTATGGCTGATATTGTGGTGAAACCCCTCCCACAAGAAACTCTGAGGACCATGGTACTCCTGGCAGTTTCCTTTCTGTGAACCTTGTTGCATTGTGGGAAATAGCTGTTTACAGCTGTTTCCAACTGCCAAAAAAGCAAGCAGCAGCTATATCACCTGCCTGCTGTAAAATGTCACCATGTGATAATGTCTGAATGTAAATCAGGGATTTAAAAGACTTTACAATGGGCAAACACTGACTAAATAAATTATACATAATTATTGTAAAAAATGAAGCACTTTTTTATTACATTATTTTCACTGGAGTTCCTCTTTAATGGCAGCACCAACATTTTCCACAGCTACTGTATATACACAGTCCACAGTCATGTCACATGAGCTCACAATTTAATCCCTGTCATAGTCTAGTGTCCTTATCATAGTCTCATACCCACTAAATTACCAGTATGTGTTTGGAATGTGGGAGGAAAACCATCCAAAAATAGTAAGGAGGAGAGAACATATAAACTCCATGTTATTAGGGTCCTGGCTGAGATATGAACCTGGCACCTTGATGGTTGCATGGCAAGATTGCTATCAGCTAAGGCATTAACAAGATTACTTTTAGCTAAGGAATGCCCCCTCCCCCCAATTACAGTGATTTAGCACATATTTCCGACTACTGTTAAACGCCAGCCTATGCTGGTTTCCATTAGTGTGTAGCAGCCTCCAAATACCACCCCACATTTTTTGGTGCTAAGCCAATGACAACACAGAAAGGTAGTCAACATATGCTAATTTCATCTACCTGTGGTTTGGGGAATTGGCATATGAAGAGACTGGAACCAGAGCAGTGGCACAGTACATACAGTAGATACAGGCAAGTGATCACACTGATGCTGGCCAATGACCCCTAAAACCACTTTGTATTTTCCTGAGCTCAGGCCGGCTTCATGCACATCTCTATTCTTTTCACAATAAAGGGTAAACAAATGAGAGGCAATCAAAATATTTTATTAAACTGTTTAAAATACTCAGCACTCTCCATATATTTTACATTATTTTTCCATGCTGCTAAACAAATAACTATTGATTGGACATAAAACCTCCCAGTGACTTATGGTGTGCTTTAGCCACAAAATGAAAAAAATACTTATTACAATCTGTTTAATGAAGATGCAACGCAGGCATTAAAGGATTTAACCTCTCCAGTCCTCATTTCATGATCCGTATCAAGAAGATTTTTGTGCTTTTAATTTTTTAAAAACGTGATTACTAGTTGGCAAGATTGTTAAACTTTTCCGAATCATACTAACATGCATGTAGCATGATTGTCAATAAATGTTGATAGTTTGCACAGGTTCTTATCCTGCGTGGGTTTGGTAAATTTTTACAAAGATCAAGATCTCCACATGAAGTGTTCTTCACAAGGAGGGTATAAAATACAGAAGAGACAATCATTTTTAAATGGAAATATATATCGTATTCCATACCCTTCTTAGCCCACTTCTGCCATCACTGAGTGCATTTCATCCTCCCAGACTTATGTGGCACCCTAATAAACACAACATTGTACAGCCTCATTATCCTTTTGTCAAGAGACAACTAGAAGATGAAAATCCAATTCAATTCAATTAACTGGAATGGAAGATTCTTCAATAATGTAATTTCCTTTAATCTGTGGATGACTGCTATATAATATATATATTTAGATTGATAGAAATGCAGAAATCAGAAGCCTCTAAGGGGCTCCAAGACAAGGATTCTGCAGGTACTGGAGACCGCAAGATAACTAGCTGGTCAAACTAGTTGAGAATGGAAGGACAAGTTATCAGTAAGCACTGACAGATCAATATTACCAGGTAATTATTTGTTCATTGATAAAGTGGTTTGGGATCCCATCCATCTCTGGTCTTTTTCAGGGACAACTTTCTGTCTGCTGATGTCATTGCCACAGAATGGATGCATTAATTACAATTTAGCATGCATTACAAGGAATATAAGAGGCAGGGATGCTCAGCACGAGTTCGTGATCACGAACCGATTTTTGCGATCTCGAGGTCGTAATTGGCATTAGTAATCGGCTCTCGATCATGAATGCCGATCACGAATGCACTCGTGATCGCACTTGTCACCCGACTCGTAATAACTAGTCGGTATTCATGATTAAAATGTACCGACTTTAGCAGGTAATAGCAAAGCTCCCGTACACACCAGAAACACCAAATTTGCCAGATATGTTTTTTTTTTTTCAAAAAGACCTTATAGTTTTTGAGAAAATCGATTTTAAACTTTCAAAGGAAAAAAGTATACATTTAAATGCGGTAAATGACAGTTATACCGCATTTCAATGTCTAATTTTTTCCTTTGAAACGTTAAAATCGATTTTCTCAAAAACTTTAAGGTCTTTTTGAATTGTTTTTCCACTTGTTCCCACTGTTCTTCTTAACATATCTGGCTAATTTGGTGTTTCTGGCATGTAAGGGGACTTTGCTATTACCTGCTAAAGTCAGCGGGTTTTGAATCACAAATACTTTTTTCCTTTAAAAGTTTAAAATCGATCTTCTCAAAAACTATAAGGTCTTTTTGAAAAATGTAAAAGTCAGCAGGTTTTTAATCACGAATACCACTCGTGATTACATGCGGTTATTCAACTCAAAACCGCACTGGAGACGAAAATCCCTTTCTATTCGTGATCACGAGTCAATTCGTAAGTGGGCAGAGTTGAATTCGTGATCACTCGAAATCGTGATTGGGGGTAACCGAGCACCACTGATAAGAGGATGAAGTTAAAAAATACATGTCATGGCTGACATACTTTGTTACTTTTGAAACTCAGATCTGGGCACAGTTAGGCATCATTTACATTACAACTCGCAGATAGCCGTGTGATCGCACACAATCTGCGTTTGTATGCGTTTCGTGGCTGATCCCATTCACTTATAGTGAATAGGTCAGCCACGCGTTTTACTAGAAAATGCATGCAGAATATGTTCGCGGACTGCACTGGTCCGCAACGCATGTAATGTGAACATCAGGCAGTGCAGTCTATGCACTTCTGATGTTCGTACGTGTCGGCTTCCCACACGCGTTGCAGAAATACGAACAGAAACGTGTGTAATGTAAACGAGGCCTTACAAGAAAACAATATAACCAGTTAGTTAACAGAGTTCATAAATGGTTTGTTAGAAAGATGTTTCTGCAGCTAAAACATCTTGAGCTGAGTACACATTTTGCAGGTGTGTAGCCGATTGTTTGGGTGGAAGTTCAGGAATGAACACCCTACTGTCAATATGCTCCTTGTCTCCCAGTTTCCTATGTATACTTGAGTGCAGAAGGATAACCCAACTTCATCTCTGCTATGAGAATTCCTTTGTGAGTTTCAATGAGTAAAAAGTCAGGTGAAAGAGATCCATAAGGGTGGATCTCTAGAGGAGAGGCAACAATGTCAAGCGACCCCTGTACACACTCTAGATTTCCAGCTAAAACCATATTGAATTATTATTATTATTATTATTATTATTGATTTATAAAGCGCCAACTTATTCCGTGGCGCTGTACAAAGTAAGAAACAAACATGGGGTACATAATAATACAGACAATGGTGTACACCAATATACAAGATACATAATCAGTGACAAAATACAAAGAATGATACAAAATACAAATTATCGAATTGGTAATGACAGTGATAAAATTAACAGGATGAATAAAATGTATAATGGTTACCAAGACACAAAAGGGGGAGAGAGCCCTGCCCTTGCGAGCTTACAATCTAAAGGGAATGGGGGGAAACAAGAGGAGGGGTAGTATGCAGCAAATATATAGAGGCTTTGTGTTTTAGGATACCTAGTAGGAGTGCAATTTGGTCTTAGTACAAAGGGAAGTGGCCTAAGGTAGAGCATATGCTTGTCGGAACAAGTGTGTTTTTAGAGAGCGTTTAAAGGTAGCAAAGGTTGGCGAGTGACGGATGTGTTGTGGGAGGGCATTCCAGAGGAGGGGTGAAGCGCGTGCGAAGTCTTGTAAACGTGAATGTGAGGAGTTGATTCTAGAGGAGGACAACAGAAGATCATGTGCCGATCTGAGATTGCGATTGGGTTTGTATCTGGAGATTAATGAGGATATGTACCGGGGGGAGAGATCGTGTAGAGCTTTGTAGGTTAGGGTTAGGAGTTTGAACTGAATCCTCTGGTTAATTGGCAGCCAGTGAAGAGCTTGACAAAGAGGGTCGGCAGAGGAAGATCGAGAAGAGAGATGAATGAGACGAGCAGCTGAGTTCAGTACTGACTGGAGCGGGGCCAGTTTGTTAGACGGTAGTCCACAAAGTAGTACGTTGCAGTAGTCCAGACGAGAAATTATGAGAGCATGTATTAACATTTTAGTTGTGTCTTGAGTGAGAAAGGGACGGATGCGAGATATGTTTTTGAGTTGGAGATGGCAGGAGCTGGTTATGGAGTGAACATGAGGAATAAAAGAGAGAGATGAATCGAATATCACCCCCAAGCACCGAGCTTTGGGAACTGAAGTTATGGGAGTGTTATTAACATTTATTGTTACTTCAGGCAGGGAGGTGGACCGAGACGGTGGAAAAATTATTTGTTTCACATGGGTTTCACATGGGAAAAGTCTGAAGTATGTAAGAAGCTTTAAAATATGGGAATGACTTAATGTTGCCACACACACACACACACACACACCATACATATAAGTATTTTTTAAATATATTTTTAATGGAAAAATTGCAATCAATTTTTCTGATTGATTGTAACATTTCAATAGTCTGACTAATGTACCACACACAAATGTTACATTTTTCCCCAATTTTGAAAAAAAAAATGATTGAAAACTCCGAAAAAAATTGCTCCAGTCTGTACATCAAGCAATTGTCAATCTACCCTATATCATTCAATTTTCATATAAATTGATCACAAAAATCCAAGATTCCCATCCTCTTTTATTGAAAAAAAACGAGTAATTCAGATTTCTCAAACAAATAAAAAAAAGCTTTACATTTCTCTGTACAGCCAATCTTTTTTATCAAATAGCTGTAAAATTGGATCATTTTATTGTATGGTGTGTGGCCCCCTATAGGCAGGATTCACAGTGGTCCATTGCATGATGCACACTTTAAAATGAGTGCAAAATGCAAGAGACTGCACACAGACTTTAATACAAAGCCAGCATGCAGTGAATTAGAATAATGTGATTCGTTGCCATGCAGAATTATTTTGCATTACAGCTGAGCACTGTGAACTAGTCCTGATTCGGGTGCTGGTTAATATGGGCACCAACCGAGGCTGACAGCTGATCAGTAAAGTGCAGTTACCATTCACCAATATTCTACCAACTGCTTTACCACATTACCCTTGTTAGTGTTTTCAGAACTTCTCCCCTGTCATTTGTCCATGCCCTCCAATGTATACCTATTCTGATCTACTCCTAACCTCCTCAATGTAAAGTCATGCCTGATGTAGGTGTCCTCCTAAACGTTCTTTAGGCATATACAATTATAAAGCTAAGCTTGTATTAAAGAGTATCTAAAATTAATTTCCCAAATCATTATCACTATCATGTATAGTTTATTTAGCTGATTACACTCACATAGCATATCAGTTAAGATTCAATGGTACCCATAAAAAGCGGGCCCCTAAATATGCAAATTTTGGAGCTAATTTTGGAGGACTATTCTAGCAGAATAAAGTCTGCTAGAAAGTTCCTCCCCCTTTCTCTCTCGCTTCTCAAGATGGTGTCACCCTCCAGATCATTTTTTTTGTTTCTTTTGGATCTGCTGGGGAATGCAACTTTGGAGAGTAACAAAGTTAATAAATGGGTAAGGGCCCTTTTCCACTGGCAGAAGGGATGCGATGTGCAGGGCCGGATTTCTTGCAAGGCCTCATAGGCCATGGTCTAGGGCACTAGAAATTTAGGGGCGGCTCAGGGAAGGGCAGTAAAGCTGTTCTATGCAGCCATCCCTATCTACAAGGACAGCTTTAACATTTGAACTCTCTGTCCTGTACTTATCATCCCTGCAAGAGATGTAAGCTCTATCCTGAAGGTACTGTACACATCAGCCTAACTCACATGGTGACACAATAAATGGGTCCATCATTAACGAGATGGCAAACATAACTTAAAAGTTCTTAAAGAGACACTTTAGTCAGAAAAAAAAAAGAGTTTTACTCACCTGGGGCTTCTACCAGCCCCCTGCAGCAGTCCTGTGCCCTCGCAGTCACTCACTAATCCTCTGGTCCCCTGCTGCCAGCTAGTTTCGTTTTTGCCGACAGGCCCGTCAGGACTGGCCACGCGTAGCTTTTTCCGCATTCCTGACTGACTGTATTGCGGACTGCAACGTGTACAAAAATACGCGTTGCCGCATTACGAACGCATAGATATGCGGCAACGCGTATTTTTTTACGTGTTGCGGTCCGCAATAGCGTTAATTACAGTCGGGAATGCGGAAAAAGCTACGCGTGGCCAGTCCTGACGGGCCTGTCGGCAAAAATGAAACTAGCTGGCAGCAGGGGACCAGAGGATTAGTGAGTGACTGCGAGGGCACAGGACTGCTGCAGGGGGCTGGTAGAAGCCCCAGGTGAATAAAACTCTTTTTTTTTCCTGACTTAAGGTTCACTTTAAGGAAAACATAACTTATAATCTATATGCGTATTACTAAAATAGCTATTGTCTGTGAAATCAATGATGGAAAATAAGGAGAATTCTCATTGGGGCACACAGATAACAACCATACAGACGGTATAGTTGGCCTAGGGCGGTAAAAAGTACAAATCCGGCCCTGGCGATGTGACTGCTGCGTCGCATTGCATCACTTCCACTTCCATTATTTATAGAAGGAGATGGGACGCAGATGCGGCCATGCGACAATCTGCAGCATTGTCAGATTGCTCCACACCACTCCATATAACCAGAACGCTATGGAAACTGTTCCATTGCAGTGCATTGGTTTCAGTTCGGCCGTGGTGTGATGGGGCTATGTAGCCGCAACGCACCGCGTGTAATGGAAACGGGCCCTAAGGGAGCTCACATACAGTACAGTATGTACTTTACAGCTTGGTATTTGGAATTAAATGATCCACTTCAAATTTCTTTCAAGCATTTTTTTTACATCATTAAACAGACCAATCTAAAAAAAATGTTAAAACACTCTAAATTTTAACACAATATGATAATCCTCTGCACAAAAAGATTCAGTAGCAGAACAGACAATGTCTTGCACCTACCAAGGCTGAAGAGAACCAGGAATTTCAGGCAAACAAACTCTCTAAGGTCGAACTGCAGCGATCGTAGCTTGGCCACCAGTTCCTGTGCATGGCTCATTAAGTTGTTTAGCGTGGTCCCAGCCTGAGACACTATGACAGAGTAATCTACCTGAAAAAAGAGAAAATGATCAATGAATTCATAAAGACAACTAAAACCTGAGCGCAGTTTATTCTAATGACTGGACACTATAAATTCACCACCAATAAATAGAATACAGACAAATGATTTTCTTTCTTTGAAAATGAAAAAAAAAATATACCCAGATTAATACTCCATATCAAATCTCTGCTTTCCATGTCGCCACTGTCAACAGTGCTAAATAGTATGGATGGTTCAGTGAGATGCAAATAATTGAGAGTGGATGTAAATTTTGGACTTCATCTAAATTAAAGTGGAATGTCAGACAAATACAGTGTTCTCCCCAGGCTCTTTTAGCCGGGTGCTCCACCCGGCTAGTTTTGGTGACCACCCGGCTGTCATCAGCTCAACTCCACCTCTGCTGTAAGCAGAAATGTGCAGAGAAGCACTGGCCCTGCATTCTTTCATCTCGCCCCACCCGGCTACTTTTTCATGCCACCCGGCTACTTTTTCATGCCACCCGGCTGGAAAAAAATTCTGGGGAGAACACTGAAATATCTAATACTACGTTCACAGTGGGTCGTTCCGGTGCAACAGAGCTTACTTAAAGAGAAACTCCAGTGAAAATAACGTAATGAAAAAAAGCTTACGTTTTACAATAATCATTTATAAATGATTTAGTCAATGGCCTCAATTCACTAAGCTTATCTCCTGTCTTTAATAACGTTTCTGAGCTGTTTCTAGTGTTATCACCATGGTGATATGGCCTGTAGTAAACTTAACTCTTCTGTCTTTAAGTTAAGTAGAAATCTCTAAAGTTAACATTCCAATCCTTAAAATAACTACAGAATTCTAAAGTTAAAAACAGGCTGTTAATTAAATGCATGTGAATATATTTACAGAGGAGGTAACTTAAGGACAGAAATAAGATAACTGTCTCACTGTGAAAACTTATCTCTATACCTTAATAAGGCAAGCTTCTTTAGTGAATTAACACTGAAAATACCATCGATGTGTGGTGGTAAGTTTTCTCTTGCTTTATTATCTCCAGCATGATCTTAGTAATTTGAGGCCATCGTTTGCCCATTGTCAAAATCTTTCCGCTCCATGATTTACATTCTAACATTTATCAGTGCTGCGTAATATGTCTGCGCTGCTTAATATGTTGGCGCTTTATAAATACAATAAATAAATAAAATAAATAAATGTATCACATGGTGACATTTTTACTGCTGGCAGCCAGGTGATGTCTGTGGACAGGACTGGGCCGAGGCAGAGGTGAGAGAGGCTCCAGCCTCAGGGCGCAGTACTAGAGAGCCTTCCATTACAGACTCCACTACCAGAGAACCTTCCATCACACACCCCAGTAACAGAGAGCATTCCAGCACAGACCCCAGCAACACAGAGCATTCTGTCCCAGACCCCAGCAACAGAGATCATTTCATCACAGACCCCGGCAATCGAGAGGATTCTATGACAGACCCCAGAAACAGAGAGCATTCCATCACAAACCACAGAAACAGAGAGCATTCCATTACTCTGAGAGCATTCCATGATAGACCCCAGTAACAGGGAGCATTCCATCAAAGATCTTATTAACGGACATCCTTTTTTTTTACATACCCTAGTAACAGAGATCATTCCATCACAGACCCCATTCCATCACATACCCCAGTAACGGAGAGCCTTCATTGACAGACCCCAGTGACAGAGAGTATCCTATGTCAGACCCCAGCAACAGAGAACCTTCCACCACAGACCCCAGTAACAGAGAGCATTACAGCACAGACCCCTGTAGCCTAGCATTCTCTCACAGACGTCAGTAACAGAGAACATTCCATCACAGACTCTGGTAACAGAGAACCTCCCATGACAGACCTCAGTAACAGATTGCATGTCATCACAGACACTACAGACAGCCTTCCATCAGGATCTCAGATGCCACTAACAGATAACACACCATTACAAACCCCAGAAACAGAGAGCCTTCCATCACAGACTCAGTACATCATAGACCCCAGTAACAGAGAACCTTTCATCACAGACCTCAAAAACTGAGAGAATTACATCACATACCCCAGTAACAGAGAGCATTCCAGCACAGGCCCCAATAGCAGAGAGCATTCCAGCACAGACCTCAGTAACAGAGCGAATTACCTCATAGACCTCAGTAACAAAAAACCTTCCATTACAGACCTCACAAAGAGCATTACATCACAGACCCAAGTAACAGAGAGCATTCCAGCACAGACCACAATAGCAGAGAGCATTCCAGCACAGACCTCAGTAACAGAGACCATTCCATCACAGACATCAGTAAAGGAGAGCATTCCAGCACAGGCGCCAGTAACACAGAGCATTCCAACACAGACCCCGGTAACAGAGTGCATTCCAGTACAGACCCCAGTATCAGAGAGCATTCTCTTTCAGACCTCAGTAACAGAGAGCACTTCATCACAGACCCCAGTACCAGAAAGTATTCCATGACAGAGGCTAGTAACAGAAAACACCCTTAGACTGCTCATGGATACTCTGTTCTCAGCCATGCAACACAGCTGCAGAAAAATGTTTACACAGTTGCCCCAATAATCTGGTGCCCAGAGCACGAGCCATGTTTTGCCATAGTATAAATAACTAAGTATAAATAACCATGATCCTAAATGGTGACAGCAGAGAAGCGGATGCAGTGACGGTACAGCAGCGCAAATGGCGAGGACGGTGTGAGTCATAGGGAATAGTTGGACTTTACATGCTTTGAGAGCCGCACAGCCACCAGCAGGACGTAGATTCCAACTATGGGCTCTATTCATAAAAGGTTACCGCAAGTTTTCCGCTCAAAACAGCGGATTTTCCCGTCCATTTAGCAAAGTGGGCATTCATAAAAGCTGTTCCCGCATGAAAATCTACAATCCCCCAGCAGAGCGAGAAATTTCCGCCTTCTCCAGTGTTTTTCTAGATTTATCTAGAAAAAAGTAACAAAATGGCCATTCATAAAGTTTAGAGGAAGCGGTATGTGGATGGGAAATACCGCTTCCTCGGATTTTGCAGATTACATACAAGTGAATGGGACAGACCTCCCAGAGAGAGCAGCGCACGGAGGGACTCTGCCGGCTGAAGTGTTTCCGCAAGCCTTCCGACAGCTTACCGCCAGCCTTCAGCGGGAGATCTCCACTATTGCATCGCAGCTGGCAAGATTTTTATGAATGACCACCCAGAAGTGTAAAATACCGCTGCGGTATTTTACCTCTACGAGTATTTACGCCACAAGTTTTTTATGAATAGAGCCCTTTGTCGGTACGAAGCAGTTAAAAGGCAATGGCCTCAATTCACTAAGCTTATCTCCTGTCTTTAATAACTCTTCTAGAGTTGTTACCATGGTGATAAGGCATGTAGTATTCAGGAAACATTTTACCTCAGGCAAACCTAAAGTTAACTCTTCTGTCTTTAAGTTAACTCTTTAATCCTAAAATAACTCCAGAGTTAAAGACAGGCTGTTCATTAACTGCGTGTAAAAATAACTACAGAGGAGGTAACTTAACTACAGAGGAGGTAACTTAACTACAGAGGAGGTAAATTAACTACAGAAGAGGTAACATAAGGAATGAAGGGATAAGATAACTCTCTTACTGTGTGGAGGTAAGTTTTCTCTTGCCTTATTATCTCCAGCATGATCTTAGTGAATTGAGGCCAATGTATTGATAAGATGTCAAATTATCCCCTAGGTCTAGGAGATAACTTAGGAGGAAAACTGAATTTAATCAGGTGCCACTGTGCATCAACCATACTGTATGGGAAGCTGGATCTTATTTCTTTTGTGCACCCAAGACCCAGCTTTCCATGTAGTCTATACAAACATGCTTTTTACCCTATCCTAGATACATCTCTGGTTCAAATACGGATTGAATGTTTAGTCCCAATTCTGTTCTCAGTAAATTGCTAATTCACAGCATTCTCATGGCATAAACCTGACTATGAAGATCAATTTATTATTATAATTTATAAAGCGCCAACATCTTCCACAGCCCCGTACAGAGTATATAGTCTTGTACCTTAACTGTCCCTCAGAGAGACTCACAATACATTCCCTACCATAGTCAAATGCCCATCATAGTCTACGGCCAAAAACATATCTATGTTTTTGGGTTGTGGGAGTAAACGGAGAGCTCGGAGGAAACCCAAGCAGACACAGGGAGAACATACAAACTCTGTGCAGTACCCTGGCTGGGATTCAAACTGGGGACTCAGCACTGTGGTGAGAGTGCTAACCACTATGCCACCATGCTGCAACTAAGCATCACTGATGATGATTTCATTTAACAGGGGCCTAGGTAAATGCCACATAACAGAAGATACTAGTAGTCTTTTTGACCTCCAGTACAGATACTAAAAACAAGATAACTACTTCAGCTAAATGTATACAAGTTTACTGTGGATGCTGAACATCTGAGTATACCTTCATCTGTCAAGATTATAATCTGAGGCTGAAATGTGCTGCTTGTAATCCTCGTGTAGTTTCTCAGAAAAGAGTATGCGTGAAACTCAGAAACCACAAACAATAAGAGCATTTAATATTTGCATCCACAGCAATATAATCAGGGCATGTCTTCCTCTCTCCCACCTGTCATTCAGCCAGACCAAGCAGGATGAATATTTTATATGTATTGATGGCTGATTTCCATAATGACGTGTGCCTGCCACCACCACACTGTCAGCAGGCTCGTCTGGAGAGTCTCTTGCAAGAATTTGCAATTAAAAGCAGGAACCAATCCAACAACCATATTTTTCATCGCTACTCTAATCTAAACCGTCACCTAAACAGGAACCATTTGAAGAAGTATCATGAATGACAAGGTTGAGATAGCAAAATATTTCACTATTAAATGAATATACAGTACATGATTTCAACAAATATTTCCTATGTTTAATTAAGCACATAATTCGAAGAGTTTTGATATACCCTCTACCATGTGGCATGTAATGCTGTTTTAGTTCTGTGTACCACTTTTCGGCTAACTAAGCACAAACAAATGCATTTAATAATCTGAACCACTGTTGGACAAATAATCTTTTCACTACTTGGACCCACCTTGCCTCAGGATGCATTGTACTTGTAGACATGCTATAATACGTCGTGGATGTTGGGATGCATCAGTGTGACCCTAATAACCGTGACTCTAATAGAGCCTGGACTGCTGTACCTCCGTAGAATGTTTTTAATTCATCCTGCAACAGCTGATAAATGCTATGGATTATGGGTAAAATAGGTGCCTATGAAGGAAACCTATTTTACCTTAAAGGGCCGGTAATAGTCCTGTCAGTATCTTAATTAAGTTAAACTAGTAACAGACACATTATAAATACCGTAGTTAATCTTATAAGGGATGATGTAATATTATCATTTTATTTGTCTTCTTTCCACATAGTGGTGACATATAGCAGTCAGCCTGGCCAAAACCAAAGTGCACTTTGTTAATAAAATCTACAATGAGCGATTTTATTTAAACTTTGCACTAGTCGCCAGTACAAGGTTTAAAGAGGAGCTGTCAGCCATACTATCTCAGAAAAAAAAACATATATATAAGTAGATAAATACTGCACTACTTACATAACATATGTATTGCACTGTCCACGTTTTGATTTTAGTGATTTTTCTACAGTAATAAAAAGAGAAAATCCATCTTAGCATTTCCCATTTTAAGTGTGGCTATTTTGAAGCCAATCCTGATGTCATTTCCTGCCCTACTCTCCTCTGCCTGATTTGCCCGCCCTTCACTATAGAAAGTGCATTGTCTCAGCATGAGAAATTTTGGCCAATCAGAGAGAAACAGAGGTGTAGGAGGGGAAAACAGGAGGGAAAGAGGCTTCAGCCAATCAAGCTGCATTAGTTACATCTGAGGGGAAATAGAGAAGCAAAAAAGGACAAACCAGCATACCCTGCAACTTCCTTTTTGTGTACCAAATTTTGGGCTTGATTCACTAAGACAAATAGCATGAATTATCTGAGTTAACACGCCTTATCAAAGATAACACGCCTTATCCGAGTTAACACGCCTTATCGGAGTAGCATATTGAGCGCAACGAACGTATGCCTGCTAATTGGCAATGACGAGAGCTCCATTAGTCCTGCCCTGAGCCCCTGCGGGTTTGTAGCGTTCGCTATGCTGCTCTGATAAGGCGTGTTATCTCTGATAAGATGTGTTAACTTGGATAAGGCATGTTATTTGTCTTAGTGAATCAAGCCCTTTGTGTGTACCAAATAAGAGTCAGGTAAACTGGGGAATGATCATTTATCAACAAGAAAAGTAATAGTGATTTTAACTTTTGGATTGCCTGGTTAGCATCCTTATTACTTGTTCACCAGACAAAAATAAAGAATTGATTTTTTATTTTATGCCCAACAGTTACACTTTAAATAAAACTATAGTCTGAGTTTTCCCTGTACACCAGCAGATTACCCAATGAGTGAATGTACTTTTAACCAGTGAGGCTAAACTCTGGTGAATCCCTGGCCAATATATCCTCTTATAAACCTGATCAGAAAATATTGATGGCTTTCCCACCAAGCACCACTCAATACTGATCAGGTTATGCTTCTGCCATGCTCAATAAATATACTGGTAATATCAATATTGAAATGGTCTTTTACAATCATTGAGGCAGGGAACACACTTGACAGTTTTCGTACGCGTTTTCTGCACAGAAAAACTGAGAACTCATGTTAATCAATGGGCTAGTACACACTTAATATTTTGTTCGCGCACAGAAAAAAAACTGACATTCTGCATCATGACTCTGCACATTTTGTCAGTTTTTTGTATCAATTACATCAGCTGCTATGAAAAAACGCGCGCGTTTTCCTGCATAGAGACACACTTGGGTGTGCAGAAAAAATATGCAGGAAAACGCGCGCAGAAAACTGAAAGACAAGTGTGTTCCCTGCCTCAAGAAGGCCTTGTTTTTAGTACATTATTGTTACATTTGATGTCTTTATTGCACCACATATGTAACGCATTAACAATTAAACATACTGGGATGTAGGCACTAAACTGCATTAGGCAGAACTATGTGTGTCAAGTCTTATGCACGTTGAGTAGGGCGTAATACACTGCATGTACTAATGTATTGCATGATGCTCTACTCATCCTGCTGTAAGACTTTATACACATAACTCTGCTTAACACAGTTTAGTGCACACACAATGGTACACTTTCAACGGACAATCGATAGAGACTTCAAAATACCTAGATACCTCACAGTGACCCAGAACTGCTAGGAAAGTATAGGGGGTGTAATTTGCCTTCTTCAACTGGAGCTATTAGCCATAATTTAGCTTTAAAGAGGAACTCCAGTGAAAATAATGTAGTAAAAAAAGTGCTTCATTTTTTACCATAATTATGTATAAATGATTTAGTCAGTGTTTTCCCATTGTAAAATCTTTCCTCTCCCTAATTTACATTCTGACATTTATTACATGGTGACATTTTTACTGTGGGCAGGTTATGTAGCTGCTCCTAGCTGTTTTGGCTGTTAGAGACAGCTGTAAACAGCTAATTCCTGTCTGTGAACCTTGTTACATTGTGGCAGTTTGCCCAGAGTACCGCGGTACTCAGAGCTTCTTGTGGGAGGGGTTTCAGCACAAAATCAGTCATACAGCGCCCCCTGATGGTCTGTTTGTGAAAAGCATTATATTTTTCATGTAAAAGGGGGTATCAGCTACTGATTGGGATAAAGTTCAATTCTAGGTTGGAGTTTCTCTTTAAGTGAGAAACTGTGATTTCCTATAAAGCATCACTCCTGAATATGCAAATTACCACTTTGCATATTCAGGATTGATGCATCACAGGAAACCCCAGTTACTCTATATATATATATATATCGTTTTAAGAAGGCAAATATCGTACTGTATATATACATATACATACTGTTTAAAGAAGGGAAATTACGCTCAACCGATAGAGAGGTAGATAAAACAAACAATAATAAAACCACAAAAAAAAATAATTTGCTAACTAAGGTTACCCCATAATAAATACCCCAAATAAAAACCAAAAGATTCTAATGATTGAAAAAGCCGATTTGTAATGATTCTACTGAAGAGCTTCCATGGGTTTCACTGTTGCAATACCAAAAGGAAATCTCCGGCTCTGCCACATGAATAATACTGTACCACATACACAATCTCTCCCAAAGTGGTTTTGTCACCAGGAAAATGAACTGCAGTTAAGGAACTGGCTGTGCACAGGGAGTCCGGCACTTTTTAGGTTAGTCATTGAATGATTCATTTTTAATAGCATTTTGAGCTGCAGGCAAACACACCATTTGTCTGCAGTTACTAATGTATCCACTGAAACTGCCTTACATTGTATCGCACTAGCGATCTGTGGCAACACAGACCTGTAGAGACAGCAGCAGAGATCTGCAACAGAATCGCAAATATATAACATGATATTGCTGTCTGTTAGGGGAAAGGGTCATGTGTAAGAGTAGGGTTAGGTTTAGCTATAGTAAAATATTGGTATTTAATACCAATGTTTTATGATCCTTCTTTACATTTTAATAGTAGAATATCACTAAATTTACAGTTATTCTACCATTGCCTTTTCCGAGCACCCAAATTCCAGAAGCCCTTTTATTACATAGTCCCTTTATGGAACTCCCTTCATGGAGCACATCTCTCTGATGGTCTAACAGGCAAGCTCTGTAAAAACAAATAAAGGCCCTGCTTTGCTGCAACGCAGTACAGATAAGATGCTCTACTGTATATGCAGTCTGCAACGCAGTACAGATAAGATGCTTTACTGCAGGGCTGCCCAATAGGTCGATCGCGATCTACTGGTAGATCGCGACCGCCTTCTCGGTAGCCGCGTCTTGTTAAATGTTGCGGCCAGCAGCTCATCATGTTTAACTGCCGGCCGCTGGCCAATAAGGATGCAGGGGAGGAGAGGCGGCGAGGAGAGAGGGAGGAGAGAGGCCATGACGTAGCGGCCGCGCCGCCTCTCTCCTCGCCGCCTCTTCTCCCATGCATCCTTATTGGCCTGCCAGAGTCTCTACTCACCTCCTCTTCTCCCCTGCATCCTTATTGGCCAGCGGCCAGCCTGCCAGTTCCAGGAGTCCAGAGGACCTGGCTAACTTACGCTGCAGGTACATATACCTGGCTAACCTACACTGAGGGCCCATATACCTGGCTAACCTACACTGAGGGCCCATATACCTGGCTAACCTACACTGAGGGCCCATATACCTGGCTAACCTACACTGAGGGCCCATATACCTGGCTAACCTATACTTCTTATTGGTGCTGGTGGCTCAGTACTGACATAAGATTTGTCTGAAGCTGCTGGTGCCTCCCGAGTCCCGCAAACATCCAAGTACAGGATTCTCCAGAGGATTTCAGTGCATAAACCTTCTATTCAACCACCCTAGCCTAAGCTCACAAGCATAAACAGCTGCAGAGGGCCCAGAACTACAAGACTAATTTTCTAACAGTCTTGTTTACTGATAAGTGCCGTGCAACTCTTCATAGTCCAGATGGATGGAGTGGTGGATGGTTGGTTAACAGCCACAGCCACCACATCCCAACAAGGCTGCAATGTCAGCAAGGAGGTGGGGAGTAATATTTTGGGCAGGAATCATGGGAAGAGAACTGTTGAGGCCCTTTAAGGTCCCTGAAGGTGTGAAAAGTATGTGGAGTTTCTGACTGACCACTTTCTTCCATCGTACAAAAGGAACCGCATTTTACATCTTCATGCATGACAATGTACCATCTCATGCTGCAAGGATTACCTTTGTGTAGTTGGCAGGCCCGGCCCGCTCATGAGGCGGGGTGAAACTTTTGCCTCAGGCGGCAAATTTCCAGGGGCGGCACCTGCCCGTCCGTGGGTTTGGGGAGCCGGCCGCCAAGCTGGAGGGGTAGCTGGCAGGACGGGGGTATTGGGCCTAGCGGCGGGGAGGGGGGTCGGACCCCCCCCTCCCTCGCCTGGGTCCCCCGATCTGCGCTCCCCTCCAGCCTTAAATCGAAGCAGCCGCTATTTGTAAGAGGCACGGGCGGGGAGGACTCACCTCTTCCTCGTTCCAGCGTGCGCTCCACTAACGTCACTTCCTGCAACGCTGCAGGAAGTGACGTCAGTGGAGTGCACGCTGGGAAGAGGTGAGTCCTCCCCGCCCGTGCCTCTTACAAATAGCGGCTGCTTCGATTTAAGGTCCGACCCCCCTCCCCGCCGCTAGGCCCAATACCCCCATCCTGCCAGCTACCCCTCCAGCTTGGCGGCCCCCCAGAGCGCCCCCCCCACAGGGGGGGGGGACACACAATTTTTTCAAAATTTGCCTCAGGCGGCAAAAAGTCTAGGGCCGGCCCTGGTAGTTGGGTGCTATTGGCATAAAACCCCAGACCTCAATCCTATTGAGAACCTTTGGAGCAACCTCAAGCAAAAGATCTATAAGAGTTAAAGGCAGTTTACATCCACACAGCAGCTGTAGGAGGCTATTCTGATATCCTGCAAAGAAATTCAAGCAGAAACTCTCCAAAAACTCACAAGTTCAATGGATGCAAGAATTGTGAAACTGCTATCAAGTGTAACTTGACCTGTTAACATGTTTCTGATTGAGATCGCTTTCAGTAAATATGACCTCCTAATGCTGCAAGTTCATAAAATGACCATTTTTAGTTCTTTATAACTCATAAAATGTTTTGAAACTCTATGGTGCATAGTAATTTGGAACAGTGCATTTTTATGTTTTAATAACATACCGTTTTTATTAGGAGGTTTATTCAAAAACATTCAAATTATACTCTACTGGTTGATTACTCAAAAATGATGCTGACTGCCATTTGCATCAGCTATTTAGGAAAATTAGAGAAAAATACAATTTGCATAATAATTTGGAAAGTGGTGTATGCACTGTGGGCTAAAATAATGTGTATAGGTATCTAGTTCTAAAATATTTGTAAATATTGTACTACATATTAGTGCTTAAAATAAACCCTACACATTCACTTTAAACTTTGTGATAAAGTGCTAAGGTGCACCATCTCTTTGTCAATTGGGACGGGCTGCTGTCTAGAGACCACTGCTAATATGCAGAACTTACCCAAACAAACGTCACATTAGGTCTGTTAAGCTAAGTACACACAGGGGACAATTGTAGCTGTCGCTAGCACACGGGAGCGTGTGCGCGACAGCTCGGTGACAGCTCGTCGCCAAGTCCTTCTGCATCCACACGGTAGCAGAGGGATTAGCGATGCGGCGGAAGCTGTCGCCGAGGTTCCTCCCTCCCGCCGGAAGCTCCGTGTGCTGTGTGTGGGTTGCTGTCGCTAGCCCGCATACACATGCGGGACTAGCGACAGTTCCGGCGAAGTTGCGGCGACAGCTGTAGCCGGCGATTGAACATGTCACTCGCCTGGCGACATCTCCGACGGGCGACGGTTCGGGGCGCGCGCGTCATACACACGGGCGACCTGTCGTCGCAACACGCGCGTGCCACGTGGTTGCGGCGACGGCCGTACCCCGTGTGTATGAGCCTTAAGCCTCCATATTAGACTGACCTTACAGCCATTAAGCATGTCACTGTCCCTGTGTTTGATTGACCTTTTACCTCATTATACATGCCTATCCAATTAAATTACTTTACAACTGGACCACACCTTTAACCTCATAAGCACGTCAAAGTCACAACGGTCAAGCCAAGTTCTGCTTGTGAAATGTAAGCATGGAAACAGGTGACAAGTTCAGTGTGCCAGTGACAGCTGTGACAATGTGCACCTGTTGTAATGCTGTATGAGTGCGTCCAGGAATAGCCAGTAGAAGTTAGTTCTTATCATGCATTGTAACTAAACTCTGACATCTGTGTGTGTACACGCTGCTTTTTGTCTCACATAATGTACCCCTGACTACGAGACTGTATTGTTGCCTAACTTTTTTAATGTATACAGCCTTGGTGTTTGGGGTGAAAGTCATTTTACTTTTAAATAATGAAAATCCAATATAATCAGTACAACCATTTGTGTATAAATGCATGTAACTTAGATATCTCACCTGCATGTGTTAAAATAAATATGCATAAACCAAGTAGTCTTTAGTGTTACTTGCAAATTTTCGCCAGTCATTTTCGCATTGAAAATGCTATTTTCGATTTCGAGCAACTATTCACGAAAATACATATACCGGTATGTGCTCAACCAAAAATACATTGTATTTTCGCAATATGGTCAAAGAAAATACATTTTTCTCTCGATGTACAAAATTGCAAAAAACATGAAAAATCATTATTTTTACATGAAAATTCATCAAAAATTTGAAAAATCAAAAACTTATAACAGAATGATTTTGATGGCATTTTCGCTTGGAATTTGAATGTTACCTTATTTTTGCAGAAATTAATGTGAAAAGAATACTGGCATATTCCCTCATCACTGGTAGTCTTCAAGCTCAATTATTGCATGACATTACAAGCTGCAGTAACAGACCGCTGTTTCGGACTATATTGCCCTTTTTCAAACTGCATAAGCCAAATTACACAGTGCACATACCACAAAATTAAATACACCACCACCTATGTGCTCAACCAATGAGTACATCCCCTGGGCATGACCCACGGGGGACCTGATGGTAAACCCCTAACACACGTCACATGCACAAAGCTGTGTGAGACATCAATATGGAAATTACAGCGCGTACCCTGCTTGTCACTAAAAGACTTGGAAGCTCCTCTGTCTGGGCTAGATGCTTGGCATACCCCCAGGTCACTCTACATTGGCCATGGGAGAGATCCCATTATATGCAGAAAACCAAACACCAATCTACAGTGTATAATAGGGATGACTCTAGAACATTTTCTTCTGTCCTAGTAGCAAGCCAGTGCCCCCCAATATGTACTCCCTGCCCCAGTTACAGGATTGGGGTAGATGACTGCTGGGAGAGGCGTAGAACATGTTCTGCAAACACATCATACATTTGGTGCAATGTTTAAACTTCTTAGAGTAGGCTGAAATATGAATCAGTTTGTCTGCTTGAGTTATTAGTCATCAATCACTTACCAGCTGGCCCGTTACTAGAAGTATGGAACTCTCCTTTGCATGTAGAACTTGTCGGAATATGTGGTCCAGAATTAGTAGCTCACTCCAACAGTTTTGCAGCAGCTTCATCTGATCATCTACCTGTTATTAAAAAAGATAAAAATAAAATAACTCTTAATTGTTTTTGGCGATATAGCAAGACCTAAGATAAAATTGGCATTGATTATTTTGAAAATGGAAAATACTGTTGAGTATCCCCCCCCCCCCCCCTCCCAATAAATAAAATAAAATAAATAAATGGTGTTACTTGTTAAAATAATGTGGCTACAGTTTTTTGTACCCTCTGCTGGTGACACCTGGTACTGCAACTTGTCTGTTTTATATACAGTAATCTTAGCGCATTTGTAATGTGATTTGGGGAAAATGTATACACATATCCAGGGTCTGACTAATATCTGAACTTATCAGTACGTTTGAAAGAAATGCTTATGAAGCAACTATGACAAATCCTCCCCAAAAGTATTGCAAGTTAATCTAGAACCATCCGCCATCTCTCAGGGCCCTTTTCCACCAGCGCGTTTGCGCTGGCTGAATCGCAAAACCGCAAACCGCTAGCGATTTTACAATCGCTACGGTTTGCTTTTTAACATAGGAATCGCGGTAGGTAATTTCCACTACCGCGATTCGCTTTTGTCGGGAACGCGAACGCGCGGCGGAGCGATAATTGCTGCGATTTTGCTATGCAGTGCATAGCATAGCAAAATCGCGGCGGCGAACGTCGGGGAATCGCCGGTAATTGCGATCCAGCAATCGCTAGCGTTCAGCGTGAACGCTAGCGATTGCAAGTGGAAAAGGGCCCTTACATTTCCAGTGAATCAGTAGTTGTTGCACGTTTACTATATAATGCATTTAAATAGTTGTACTGTAGAAGTGATATATATATATATATATATGTATATATATATATATATATATATATATATATATATACAGGATCTTCTCAAAAAATTAGCATATTGTGATAAAGTTCATTATTTTCTGTAATGTACTGATAAACTTTAGACTTTCATATATTTTAGATTCATTACACACAACTGAAGTAGGACAAGGCCTTTTATTGTTTTAATATTGATGATTTTGGCATACAGCTCATGAAAACCCAAAATTCCTATCTCAAAAAATTAGCATATCACGAAAAGGTTCTCTAAACGAGCTATTAATCTAATCATCTGAATCAACTAATTAACTCTAAACACCTGCAAAAGATTCCTGAGGCTTTTAAAACTCCCAGCCTGGTTCATTACTCAAAATCGCAATCATGGGTAAGACTGCCGACCTGATTGCTGTCCAGAAGGCCATCATTAAAACCCTCAAGCAAAAGGGTAAGACACAGAAAGAAATGTCTGAACGAATAGGCTGTTCCCAGAGTGCTGTATCAAGGCACCTCAGTGGGAAGTCTGTGGGAAGGAAAAAGTGTGGCAGAAAACGCTGCACAACGAGAAGATATGACCGGACTCTGAGGAAGATTGTGGAGAAGAACCGATTCCAGACCTTGGGGGGCCTGCGGAAGCAGTGGACTGAGTCTGGAGTAGAAACATCCTGAGCCACCGTGTACAGGTGTGTGCAGGAAATGGGCTACAGGTTCAACATTCCCAAGGTCAAGCCACTTTTGAACCAGAAACAGCGGCAGAATTGCCTGACCTGGGCTACAGAGAAGCAGCACTGGACTGTTGCTCAGTGGTCCAAAGTACTTTTTCGGATGAAAGCAACATTTGCACGTCATTCGGAAATCAAGGTGCCAGAGTCTGGAGGAAGACTAGGGAGAGGGAAATGCCAAAATGTCTGATGTCCAGTGTCAAGTACAGGTCAGGCGCTTCTGCCGCTGTTTCTGGTTCAAAAGTGGCTTTATCTGGGGAATGCGGCACCTGTAGCCCATTTCCTGTACATGCCTGTACACGGTGGCTCTGGATGGTTCTACTCCAGACTCAGTCCACTGCTTTCACAGGTCCCCCAAGGTCTGGAATCGGTCCATCTCTGCAATCTTCCTCAGAGTCCAGTCACCTCTTTTCGTTGTGCAGGCGTTTTCTGCCACACTTTTTCCTTCCCACAGACTTCTCACTTAGGTGCCTTGATACAGCACTCTGGAAACAGCCTATTCGTTCAGAAATTTCTTTCTGTGTCTTACCCTCCTGCTTGAGGGTGTCAATGATGGCCTTCTGGACAGCAGTCAGGTCGGCAGTCTTACCCATGATTGCGGTTTTTGAGTAATGAACCAGGCTGGGAGTTTTTAAAAGCCTCAGGAATCTTTTGCAGGTGTTTAGAGTTAATTAGTTGATTCAGATGATTAGGTTAATAGCTCGTTTAGAGAACCTTTCCGTGATATGCTAATTTTTTGAGATAGGAATTTTGGGTTTTCATGAGCTGTATGCCAAAATCATCAATATTAAAACAATAAAAGGCTTTGAACTACTTCAGTTGTGTGTAATGAATCTAAAATATATGAAAGTCTAAAGTTTATCAGTACATTACAGAAAATAATGAACTTTATCACAATATGCTAATTTTTTGAGAAGATCCTGTATATATGTGTGTGTGTGTGTGTGTGTTTTGTAATGCTTTATTCAATTGTTTTTTATTGTATTTACCATATCATACTTACCCTTGGTTTTTCCCCCTTTGAAGACTTGGAAGCCAGGCATCTTGGGGGTTAATGCCCTAAGGGTTGGTAAGAGTTCTAGGTACACATACTTTTGTATTGTGCCACATATTTGGCTATGACCACAATCTGTGCCTAGAGGTGCAGGATCCTAGCAGCACCCAGGTTAGCCTTTCAGAGGACACAGCTTGCACTGAGCAAAGTATATCTACTGATGTATTATTATTTAATCTTGCAGAAATTACATTTTATGTTGAAATGAGTAATTGTACTGTGCAGGTATACATGTGGTGGTGACGGGGTTAGTGGCATGGGTTTCCTTGCCTGGGGCACTAAATGGGTCTGAAACCACCTTGCTTATAATTTATGCTGAGTGACTGTTTTGAGAATTTTCTTGGATCAGCTCTGGGATTAGTTTGTTTTAACATAAAATAGATACTTGCTTTTGAAGGCATATTCCTCTTGGGTGCTAAGAGGTTAAAGCCCTGTCCAAGCAGCTGTTACACTATGGGAACCTGAACTGGTACTCTCCCAGTCTAGAATATGACACAAAACTCATTAATTTAAGGATGGAGGCAGAATTATCTTGGCATGTAAAGACATGAGACTGCTTGTGCCGCAGGAATGGCAGTCATACAGGAGCGTTATTGTTAAAGGGGTGAGTGTTCTCAGGGGCAGCATTGTTAATGATTAAAGATGTCCTGTTTTCATGAAAGAGTGAAAACTTTGGTAAACAGACAAGAAAAATGCAGTGTCAAAAGCGCAGCTTTACTCTCATCAACTAATGAGCATTAATCATCATTTACATAGAAAATGTAGCACCTCTGTTCCCATACCTTTGCATTGGGTTCTGTGTCCTTTATATCAGCCAAAAGGCTGTCCAGGTGAATACACCATACAATTTTATGTTAGATTTTCTGTTAGAGTTAAGGGGCCCATACACCTAACGATTTTCTTGCTGAAATACAGCAGATTTGATCACTGTGATCGAATCTGCTGTGAAATCGTTGCGCAAATGTTGACCGAACGATTGATTTTCGACCGAAATCGATTTTTCCCGTCGATTCCTGTCATTCCTGTCCATGCAGAAGATTTTGCTTGATCGCTGGCGGGTCGGGTGTGCGTCGATAGCAGCGTTCAAATGCCTGACGACTGACGCAATACAGCGGCAATACATTACCTGATCCGGCCGGCGCGTGTCCCCGCTGTCACCGCTGCTCCTTCTCCGCTGGGCTCCGAGTCCGGCAGGCTTTACTTTTTCCTGTCCCGGAAGGAAGTTTAAACAGTAGAGCGCCCTCTACTGTTTAAACTTCCCCGGACAGGAAGTTCAGTGAAGCTGGAGCCGAGCGCGGACAAGAAGACAGCGGAGAGCAGGGGACTCGCGCCGGCCGGATCAGGTAATGTATGCGGGTGGGCGGCGGCGGCAGCTCCACAGATTGTGATCGGTTTCATGCTGAAATCGATTCACAATCTGTTTGCAGTAAAGGCAGCCATACGATCCCTCTCTGATCAGATTCAATCACAGAGGAATCTATCTGTTGGTCGATCTGATGGCAAATCGACCAGCGTATGGCCACCTTTTGTTCTACTCAGCAGGAGATAACCAGAAGACAATGCACCAGTGATAATGACCAGTCTCTACAGAAAATAATCTAATTACAGTAAATCTTCTAATTGTATGGTGTATTCCCAGCATTAGAGGTTTTGCTTTGCGAATTTTGGTATATAGTTGATGGAAGTAATTAATGTACCCACTTGCATAGGTTGGTTTTATATTCTAAGTAAAGCTACTGTTTATTACAGTTACAGTGAGCGTCTTTGTCCTGGTTTTCCCACTGCCTTTATGTGTTCTCCAGTTGTGGCTCCTCACATACTTGTCTCGTGATTCTGTCTAGATCACTATTTTCTGATTTTACAGATGAAGTATATGAATAACCAGAAAAACGTAATAATTTGTTAACATTATCTGGATTTACATATCTCTTTAATACAAAGATCATGTGACAGTACCACTTATAAAGGGAGTCTGAAGCCAATCTTAAAAAAAACCCAGATACTCGCATGGTGGGAGATCTGAATGGAGGAGCCTGAGGTGGAACGAGGGGACCAGGAGAGGAACAGGAAAGCTTTATAAGAGCCTTTACTCTCCTTAGGTGAGTATCTGTTGTTTTTTTTTTTTTTTTTTTTTTATTAGCTTCAGATTCACTAAAACAGTGGAGGTGTATGTGTGCATAGAAATTGAGCTATTTGACAGTTACGTAACTTTTTTCATGCAGCTATTTACTCTAGGTGACCTGACACTTTTGAATCTTCAATTCCGATAATCTCCTCACATGTTTAAAGTCCAACTCTAGGAGTACTTTAGTTTTCAATAGCGTAGGAAGGGGTTAGGTACGGTGACCATACGTCCCGCTTTACCCGGGACGCGTCCCGCCTTCGGGGGGCGCTGTCCCAGGCTGCATGAGGTCCCGGGAAACGTCCCGCTTTTAGCAGCGGGACGTCCCGGCCTCGGGACTCTGGCCACCGTACAATGAACTAGCCGCAGCGTCTACTAGACGCTGCGCTAGTTCATTCCCCGCAGCCCCGCTCCAGCCTGCAATGTTCTCCTCCGGCAGGCACAGGCAGAGCAGGGCTACGGGAAGATGGCGTCCGGAGGCGGAGCCCTGTATTGGAGACTATTTGTCTCCAGTACAGGGCTCCGCCTCCGGACGCCATCTTGCCGTAGCCCTGCTCTGCCTGTGAGAGGCTGAGCAGGAGATTGAAGATCGTCCAGGCCAGGGGGAGCTGCACCTGAGGCACCAGAGGCCGGCTGCGTGAGGCAACGTCTTCTGCCAGGTGAGTAAATGCTTTTTCTTGCAGGTGAAGTGTTTGCCCACATTGTGTTCATTTTGTACTGACATGTTTGCCCGCAGTGCATTTATCTTGTACTGACATGTTTGGCCGCATTGCGTGTATTTTGTACTGACATGTTTGCCCGCAGTGCGTTTATCTTGTACTGACATGTTTGGCCGCATTGCGTGTATTTTGTACTGACATGTTTGCCCGCAGTGCGTTTATCTTGTACTGACATGTTTGCCCGCAGTGCGTTTATCTTGTACTGACATGTTTGCCCGCAGTGCGTTTATCTTGTACTGACATGTTTGCCCGCAGTGCGTTTATCTTGTACTGACATGTTTGCCCGCAGTGCGTTTATCTTGTACTGACATGTTTGCCCGCAGTGCGTTTATCTTGTACTGACATGTTTGCCCGCAGTGCGTTTATCTTGTACTGACATGTTTGCCCGCAGTGCGTTTATCTTGTACTGACATGTTTGCCCGCAGTGCGTTTATTTTGTACTGACATGTTTGCCCGCAGTGCGTTTATTTTGTACTGACATGTTTGCCCGCAGTGCGTTTATTTTGTACTGACATGTTTGCCCGCAGTGCGTTCATTTTGTACTGACATGTTTGCTCCCATTGCGTTTATTTTGTACTGACATGTTTGCCCCCATTGCGTTTATTTTATGCTGACATGTTGCCCGCAATGCGATTATTTTGTGCTGAAATGTTGCCCGCAATGGGTTTATTTTGTGCTGAAATGTTGCCCATTGCGTTTATTTTGTGGGGTCTGGGGTAACTGTTGCTGCATTTATTATTTAATGGTCATAGTTGGCTGTGTTTGCTGCTTTGGGGTTATGGCATACTATTAAATAGCATCACACAGTTTCTGCACACCTATGATGTGAATCCACGTTTGACCACATCACGGCGTAAACACTGCTTTCTTATGCCTCGCTGTTGCATCATTCTGTTAGCTCCGTCCATAGAATGTCATGACCACGCCCATTTTTCGAGCGCGCTGAAGACACCAAATTACCCCCTGTTTTTCGACGCCACCCCCCCCAATTCCCCCCGTCCCAGGTTGAGCCTACAAAAATCTGGTCACTCTAGGTTAGGTGTATCTCCAGCAACATTTGATTTCATTTTTTGGCGGGATTGACTGGTAGAGGGTTAAAACATCAGCCAGGATTTGCTGTGCTGAGACTCAAAACCAATAAAAACTACACACATATTGTAACAGCTCTCCACACTACTGAAAATGGTGTCTTCATTCTGTCTTTTGGTGACCCTATTAATGGGACAGCAGGAATGGGAAATCTCACCAATTGAAATTAAGACAGTAGATTAACCTCTTCCGGACTAACAGTCTCTGGCCTCCTAAGGATTAGAGACTTTTTTTTTTCTAAAAACGGAGTTGTGATCACTGTGATTGGCTCACAGTAACCATGGGAGATATGAAGCTCTGCTGTCATTATGACATCAGAGTAAGCAGGCTGCAGGGAAGAGAGAGCTAGCGCGAACGGTGAGAAATCTACGCCCTCGCAGAAATAACAGCTCCCAAACAGATTGAAAGTGCTCTATCTATCCCAAACTAGAAATAAACATTTGCTGGGTTTCCACTCTAGGACTTCATTGGGGTGTTTATTGTTGTTGTTCTTATCTAAGAGTATTTTCTCACTCTCTAGCCCTGTACACACGTATGAAGAAAGTCGTCAGCAAAGGATTGTTACTCATTCCCTCAAGCAACAGTACTGGGCCAACACTGTGCAGATGCGTCACTAGCCTGCAGGCTAGCAACATGTTATGTTGCTATGTGGGGGGGAACAAAGGAGCAGTGCACGACTGACGTCTCATTGTGACAGGGTGAGTGGAGTGAACAATGCTCTTGGATAGTGATCTCTGATTGAGGCGGGGGGCGGGGAGGGGGTGGGCGGTGTTGGTTAGGCACTGTGCACATGCTGGATTCTCAGTAGCGGCGATTGTTAGCGACTGCCTTGGCGGGGTTTCATCTAGTGTATGGAGCTTCAAAGAACCCTGGGCCAGGTGCAGCATTATTTCTAACCTCCTCAGTGAACTCATTCCTTTGCCATCTCTGGTCCAATTTTAATCTATAATTTTATTAGTTCATCGTATTGTAAATCTTTCCTGACCTTGATTTACAATCTGAAATTTATCACAGGAGGCAACGTCTTTAGTTCTGCCAGATCTGAAGCCTGTAGAAAATATAATTGGTCTCCCAGAAGGGTGCATAAAATGTGGGCGCTCGAGAATAGCCAATATTCTACTATAAAATGTTATAGATATTTTACTACAGCAAAATCTAATCCTATCCTCGCATAGCACCCTCTCTCTATATCTAACCTTAACCATCCCACACCAGGGCCCCTGGACCAGAGGGGCCCTCCTTCAACCGCTTTATTAGCTCTTTATTTGTGCTAAGCTGGTAATAATCACCTCCACATGTACTTTAAATTAGTTAAATTAGTTGTAACCATTAATAGACTGTTCTTCCCACTTGCTTACACCCCTATGACACTGCAGCTATCCTTGGCAGGTTTTGGTGCTCCTTATCAATTGTTATGTATAGAGTGCTTGAGGGGGCCCAATGTAAAACTTGCACTGGGGCCCAGAGCTCCTAAGCTGCGCCACTGACTACAGTGCCACTTTAAACAAACAAACAAGCACAAGTTCTGGCTGGAGTTCCTCTGTAAGTATGGCCACATATGACCCAATACAGACAATGATTGTGACACTGCATGAGGATTGGGCCAAAGGGTGCGTCACTATGAGACAACAGCATTTGCTTCAGACGATTGGAAACATTCATAGTCACATGCAGAGATTTTCCAGCCTGTGCAAGCAGAAGCGGAAGAGCACAAGCTTATCAAACTATGCATGCTATATTTACCCACTAGCCATGGGTACATTTCCTCAGACCACAGCACTGGGGATAGGTAAATGCCTCCCTGCCCAGCATTCTTGGTAAGACATTTGCCTGTCTATGATCAGCCTAAGCAGGTGTGATGTAATAAGGTTATAAGCAGTGGTGTTGAAAGGATATAGCAGATTCTTCCTGTATACAACAAAGTTTCCTTCCTGTGTTACGGTATCAGAAATGAAAGAATTTTCATTCTGACACATTCTCTCTACAGAACTCACACTTGTCTGCTAAATAATAGGAAGAAGATGGGGGAAGCTGCTGCTTTCAGCAAAGCCCAGGAGACATCATTCCGTGACTTATATTTAGGCCCAGGACCAGTGAGTGAGTGTGCACACAGGTGTGCAGGAACACGCTTGGGTTTATTGCTGTAATCATGTGAATTCAGTCACCGCTGCATAAGTAACAGACCCACAGATCCTTAAAAAAACCTGACAGAGTCATGGGGCTTTCGTAAAGGTTCTTACACACGTACCAATAGTGTCGCTCATCAGAATTGAGCTTGATCCTGCAAGTGGCACTGCGAGGAATGAGCGCTGTACAGATGTGTCACTCTGCTAAAGCAGTAAGGAGGGACCAAGGTCCTCAGGTGTTACGCTCATATAAATATTTAGTATGCCGCATCTATAAACGAGTTCAGGGACAACTAAACACTCTGGATTCTAAGTCGACATGGACCTGAATGGCCACACCTGTCGAGTTTAGCATAGATTGTGTACATAGTTTTACTTTTCTTGGCTTTGCAACTCTTGAAAGTACCATATGTGACTAGCGACAGCTCTAACCTGATGGTTATCAGGCCTTTCAAAGCACAATAATTGTTCTTGATCTATGGTACATAACAGTCAATTGCTGAGAACTGCCCTACAGCGGGATTACCATCAAAATTTCCTTTCTGATAAAATAGATTGGTCAAACAAAAAAAGTTATAATTATATTAATTTATGATTAATATAATTATATTATATTCATTACTAATAAATGATTAATAAGAATTACTTTCATTTTCCCACTGGAGCTAAAAATTAACCAGCCCTCCCCCCCCCCCCCCAACAGACACCCCCGACCAAAAAGCAGCATGCAGCCAAATTTCCCTCCTGGGCCCCTGAGTCGGCTGCTGACCCTCCCTCCCAAGTAGAGCAGGATCATCCCCCAGGCAACCTAGGCAGGTGCCTTGGGCTTAGTGGGTGTCATGGAGCCCACCAGCCATCTTCTCTGACCTCTCTCCCCTTCAGCTTACCATAAAAATCCATCAAAGGGACCCCAAATCTATTAGCTTGCCTAGGGCCATATTACATCTTAATCCATCTCTACTCCCAATCACCTCCTAACTTAACTGTGCTCCCTGTTGCCCCTTCAGAATCTTTGGCAGCGTAGACTCTCACCTGCCCGTCAGCTCAGGAGAGACGCTACTCTGCTAAACATTTTGCAGAGGCCCCGGAGAGCAACAGTTAAGATGGGGAGGGCTCACCTTGGGAGCCCCTACAGGCTCTGGAGCAGCACTCATATCCTATCAGGATAACTGGATAACTGGTGCGAAAGCTGTTCCAACCACCCACCAATATACTATTACTGTATGTACATTGATCAGTTCTTACCTAGGCTGTTTGGAACTGAAATTTATAGGCTTATACCCAATCCTACTGCATGGCCACATTTCTACGATTTGTGTTGGAGGTCATCCCGTTCCCATACCTCAATAACCTATTCCATGTACACATACTCAGGATTGCTGGAATATTGAACAACAGAGATAAGGGGCAAGCTGCATTTTCCAAATGTGAGGGGTCTGAATGGGTTAACTTTCCAGACCTAGTCTGTCACATGACTAGGCTGTCATCATCACATTAAACATCTTCAATAAATGCAACTATATAACCAGGTTCATAAATGCTTAAAGGAAATCTTAAGTCAAATAAAACGATTTTAACTTACCAGGGGGCTTTGTGCAGCCCCCTGGAGTTGTGCGGTGCCCACATCGTTGGTCTGACTCCCTCCCTCCGCAATGCTGTCCGGCCACACGTCTCATCGCTCTCCCGCGGGCTGGGAGGGTTCTGTGCATGTACGCAAATCTCGCTACTGCGCATGAGCAGAGCACTTCTGACCGAGGGAGCGCGATCAAGGTGCACGTGGCTCGGGGCCACATATGCGCTGCAGCAGACGACCGGCCAGCTTTGCGGGGGTCACCGCTGCATGCCGGAGGGAGTCAGACCAACGTTGTGGGCACAGATGACACCAGGGGTCTGCAAGAAGGCCCATGCAAGTTAAAAATCATTTTTTTTACTTAAGTCTCCCTTTAAGGGCTAGTTCCCAGTGCTCAGTTGCATTCCAGAATAATTCTGCATGTCAACTCCTTGCTCATACAATTCAGTGGGACTGTTCACAGTACTGCGTTGCAACTGATGATGTTATTCTAACTTGCTGCATGCAGGCTTTGTATTACAGTCTATATTCATTCTGAGTCTCCATTGCAGTTTACACATTATAATGCAGGAGTTATGCAATAGACCACTGTGAATTCAGCCTTACAGTTTCTAATAACCACAGTGACCATCTGTAAGACTAAAGAATCCCTAAAAAAAAAAAAAAAATGGCTGGAAAGATGTTACGAAGGTAACCTTGAACTGGACTCACTAAGTTTTTACGTGAACTGCTAAAACATCAAAAGAGCACATTAATTCCAATTACACCTAATTAAGCAAGGAAATGGCACTAATACTTTGTTTATGATATTGATCTGTAAGCAAGCCGAGAGGGATTGCCCATTCGAGGTGTCAGATGTGTGCTGGCCGTGTTCTGACCCATCATCCCTCTGCCATAACTCCCTGCTTCTTATTTCATGCCCAGCGAACTGAATCACAGTAACCACCAATATCAGACCCTCCATATATCAGGACACCCTGTCACCCACTCTCTCTTTTATGATGTTCGGGGTCAGAAATTCATCCACCCTATATTAGACACGCCAATCAATCCAGGAAAAGATAGACCAATGGATGGGAGATCAATAACCTAAAGCAAGGAAATTGATCTGGTCCCATATAAGAACTGCAAGAAGGACTTCATTACTGTGACCTTTGACCTGCTCTTCTCCCCACCGACCTTATCCTTA
The DNA here is from genome assembly GCF_040937935.1 of Hyperolius riggenbachi. Classification (NCBI taxonomy): domain Eukaryota; kingdom Metazoa; phylum Chordata; class Amphibia; order Anura; family Hyperoliidae; genus Hyperolius; species Hyperolius riggenbachi. The sequence continues at coordinate 150,677,656 of NC_090651.1, read as the reverse complement.
GATAGTACAGTTAGAACGCCTTTTTTTCCTTTTAAATTATGACATCTATAGATTTTTTTCCTCTATCTTACATCCTGAGGCATTGCTGCAGGACATATTTTAATTGCGGAATATAATTATGATTATCAATTATAGATATTATTCTAATTTCCTATGTTTGGGATTCACCTAGTTTGCAGATTTATATTTGTTTAATGTAGAGCTCTGCAAACCCAGGTACCAGGCTTGCTTTTTTTCCCAGCATTCCACAGCAGATGTTTTGACACTTCTTTCAATAAAATCATGGTGTACCATGAATGTCCCCAAGGCAAATACTCCTCTGTTTATGCACAGATCTTTTAGGAGATCCATGATGTCACCTGGAATTTAATGTGTTCAGCCTATAGCACAGAAAATGGTTAGTGAGGTAATGGACCTGAGGTCACATAGATTGCTCATGATGACATAACACTGTAATGTTGATGGGAAGATTCCTGGATTGGAGGCAGGGGTGTAACAATAGACCCTGCAAGGGATGCAGCCGCAGGGGGGCTTAGAAGCCGCAGGCGGCCCCGTGAGGGGAGAAGTTTCTTTTCTCTGTCCAGAGAGGCTGACAACTAAGGGCACAGAGAGAAAATACGTTCTGCTCTCTACACAATTGTTCTAATGACTGCATCTACTCAGCCACTGATTAGGAATCATACAAAGTTTTGCAGACAAAGATTTGTAGACAGCCCCTAGTCAGTGTGCAGGACAATGCATGCAGTGCTTCACTGCTGTCTGTTTTTATCTGCACATTCAAGAGTGCACTAGCCAATTCAATTTGGTTTTCAGTTTGCCAGTGCATAAAACGAGGGGGGGGGGGGGGGTAGGGGGCCCCATCCACAGTTTTGCAGGGGGGGCCACGGACTCCTAGTTACACCCCTGATTGGAGGTGTTTTTATTATGCATTCATATAGCACTGACATCAGTGGTGGACAAAGCCAGCAGTGGGCCCTGTGCAGAATAATTGTAGGGGGCCCTATGCGAGTAGGTGTGGTCATGGGTGGATCCAAAAGTTGTAAATAACATAAAAGTATGTGAACCTAAGTTACATTCTGTAGGCACTGTATGTATGTATTAATATATTCATATTTTCTACCTATTCATACGTGACTGGGCCACAAGCAATTATCACTACTCCTCATGCAGCAATGTCACGCTATTCCTAAGAAAAAGATGAAAAAAATGTAAACGGCCCCCAAAAAACTACCATACCATGAATATATTATTATTAATAATATTATTATTACCATTATATTAATATTATTATTCTATATCTATAGAGAACTGATCTCTTCCATTGTGCTTTTTACAAACCACAGTCATGTTATTGACTGTATTGACTTGTTCTTATTGGAACTTACAATCTAATCCCAACGATAGTCATAGTCTAATGTCTCTCTCCCATATTATTATTGTGTATCTATAGTGCTGCCACCTTCTGAAGCGTTTTACCGAGTACAGCCATATGGACGAAAATATATATATGCAATATATAACCATGTCAACTGTTCCTTAGAGGAGCTAACAGAGTCACAGTATGATGTTGTCACCATATAACAAGACCAATTGTAGGGGTACCTGGTTAACTGATCAGTATATATTTAGGTTGTGGGAGAAAACTGGAGTACCTGGAGAAAACTCATGCAAACACAGACAGAACATACAAACCCTATGCAGATAGTGTCCTGGTCGATATACAAACTTGGCAGCAGTGAAGTGGCTTAAGGTAAGAGTGTTAGCTGCTACTCCACTATGCCTTAATGTTAGGGCCGGTTCAGACGGACACTAAACTGGCGCTAAATGAATGGACAGTATGACCATTTACATTAATTTACGCAAACGCCATGCTCAATCCCATAATTTCCCAGTCTCCTTTTATCCTGGATGCTATATGTAACCGGCCCTACTGTATTCCCCTGCAGGGGTAAAAATGTGACGCATTTACCAAACCACAGGAACCAATGCTAAACGTAAACGCTTCTCTGCTCATTTGCAGAGAAGCATTTCGCATCAGCTAAATGCGACATGCTCGAGAGCCTGTGTGAACCGGCCTTAAAGGGAATCCTAGGTCCATTAAAGTAGTATCTTATCAAATATGGCTATTATGTGTATTATGAAAAGAACAATAACCTCTTGGTCTGTACTACTGGGACACAATGTTCCGTTAGGTTGGAAAGTTGCTCCTTGTTCAGGGCTGTAAAGCACCTCAAACCTGGACTCACATTCCTGGACACATTCCATGTATAGCATGACTCAGTAAGTGTGGTCAGCAGTCCTAAGTTTTACAGACCTCCTCCCCTCTGGTTTAAAGATGTGTACGCACTTACAATAATTACTGTCACCAGGGGCGTAGCAACAGGGGTTGCAGAGGTTGTCACCGCATTGGGGCCCTTGAGCCAGATGCGCCCCGAAGGGCCCACCCTCAACTACAGTATTAGCTCTCTATTGGTCCTGTGCTCATAATAATCACTTCAATAGATACTTTGAATAGTGGTAATCAGTAACAAACTGTTCCCCATCCCCTTCTTGCACCTCTTACACTGTAGTTGCCATTGGCAGGTTTTGGTGCGCCATATCAATTGTTATGTAAAGAGTCCTTGGGGGTCCCCATTGTAAAACTTGCATCGGGGCCCACAGCTCCTTAGCTACGCCACTGACTGTCACCCTGAAAGATCTGCGATAAATCCCTGGGGGTGACAGTTTGTGGCCGAGTACTGCATGGACATGTCACTAACCTAAAAGCTAGCTGCATGATATATTGCAGCAGGAAAAGAGGGAAGGCCATGCAATGGCATATATTAAGAAAACACAGCATTTGGACATAGTTTCGACCATGTCAGGATTGTATTTTTCTCAGCAATCTCTGGATGGATCTCCAGTTATGAATAGACATGAGAATGCAGTTCCATCCTGCATGAGGCCAGGGCTTTTCTTGGGCAGTGCGGGCAGGGCAAACCCCCTGGGCACAGACTGACAAGTAGAAGAAGGGGGCGCAGGCAGAAGGAAATAACCGCTAGGGAACTGGTGACGTGCGGTGCAATCAAATGGAAAAGAAAGAAGAATACAAGCAAGATCACCTTACATGATTTCTCCAGAGCTGCCTGCATCCGACATCAACTCATCATGACATCACCACCACGTTATGACACCTGATGTCCTGTAGCGGTACTGCAGGCTTTCAGTGCGCGGTGCCCATGGAGGAGTAGGCTTTCTAGGCTCTCTTCGCCTGGGTGTTTTCCTGGACCCTGCTTCATCCTGGAAGAGCGGCTGGTCACTAGTAATTAGGCAGATCTACTTGTGACCTTTCGCTGTGTGATTGTCCCTAAAAAGTAAGGGTTCATGAGTCCACAAGTGGGGGGGGGGGGGGGTTAGGGGGGGCACACAATTTGTACACCCTCGCCCTGGGTGCAATTTAGCCTAGAAACTACCCCGCATGAGGTGACTGCCATCTCATGTCCATGAGTTCCCATCAGGCTCTCTGTTGCTGAGAATGAAACTGACCATGTATACACAGACATCTCACCACAACCAACAATGGTGCCACATCCTTGCCAAGCTCTGTGTGACTCACAATGATGACATATTATGAGTTATATGCTTTGTATTCTTAGTGGAATAAATACTTTCACAATTTTTACCTTTTTCTTCAAAGAAAAGGTAATGGTTGCTTCTTGACTGAATAGAGATTGAAAGTTATACTGTAATAATAAGTATTTCTGATGGTTGTCAACTCATCCCTTTAAGTACTGTTATTTATGGACTGCAGGGGTAATTGAATTCAGTAGGAGACTTAACCTTTGTAATAAAATCAGATGGCAGTCTACCAATCCAAACATTTATGATGCAGGCATTCCCAGAGCTCCTAGCCTGACTGTACTGATGGAAAAAGCAAGTGAGGTTGCATATTTAATACAAGATAGACTGCTGCTGTAGATGTTGGCTTCTTCTACCCCATCACTTCTCCCCTGAAAGTACCAGGCAAGTTTGGCCAAGCTAAATGTGCCCTTTTCATAGCTTAAATACAGGACCTTATCAGTTGCAATGCACTGAGGGATAGCTGTATTGTTCTTCAGTGTCCAGTCACTTCAGACCTGTGACACATAAGCAATTCTTCATTGGCCCTCTCACATCCTGACTATAAGAGGTGGCAAGCAATTAAGCCTCCCCTCCCAGACATCAGTGAGATTCAAATACTTATCGAAGCATTAGCCTTTCCTTTACGATTAACATATTTATGCTTAAAATCATTTTTAACCATTAATTAATTTAGGGAGGAGTAAAAATAGGCTCAGAACAGATAGAAGGTGGTATGTATAATAACCCCAGGCTGCTTCTCTGTAAGTTCATACTGCTGGAAACAGCTGGTAAAGAGGCTTCTGACATCAGGTTATGCAAGAAATGAGAGGAGAAGGGTTGGGGGGAAAAACATGCTCTGCTACAGAATGCATATAGAATGCACACACATGAATAAGAAAACTCCTTTGCCTAGAGTCACGTGTTCTCAGTGCTAAGTGTACAGCTGTTGTATGGGGTGACCATATTGTTCCCATTATAAAGCAATGTAACCAAGGGTGTAACTATAAAGCATGGGGCCCCCTTGAAAAAAGATAGCAAGGAGCCACCTTGGTCCATAGGCCCCTGAACCCCCCCCCCCACTCCTGCAAGTCCAGCCAGCCAATACAGAAAACAATATATATATAATAATTAATCCCCCTCCCCACCACACACACACACTTACAAATCATCCCTCGCCATGCAGAGTAGCACAGGAAGTGATGTAATATCTACCTGCTCCAGCGCCTCCTTCATGCGTCCCAGCCACACACTCTGTGCTGCCATCCTGTCTCCTGATCATGTGACCTGCATCAGTCATTTGATTGGGAGCTGGCGCATCGCTCAGTTGTGTCCTCCTCCCTTCATAGGAACAGACTAGAAACTTGTCCCCAAATTATCGCTCGAGGGAGTCCCTATCTCTAGGAGCAACACTCTTCATGCATGTGTACAGTCAGAGCACTAACTTTAAGTCTGATGCAGAGTACAGAATGTGTTCATATGCACACATTTCTGCAAATTCAATGTGTGCTCATACATATTAAAAATATGTATGCCAGGGTTTGCTAATAATGCCTTTTAAATCAGGGCTGCCTTCAGGGCATCACAGGTGGGACTGCAGTATAGGGCCCGAGTAAGTCTGATGCCTGGCAAACAATGACACAAACATGGGCTTCAGCTGCAAGTATGTTACAGAATGTACAGACTGTCAGTGTGGCTGTGTTCACCTCGGTCGGCCGATTTTCGATTGAGAATTTTTGTGATTTTGCCATGCTTGTGCTTTGCCATTCTCATGTCAATGAATGAGAATCACAATTGCTAAGTAAATGCTGCATGCAGCATGTTGGCATTTTCGCAAATTGTAAGCACTACTCAAGCACTGCAGTGAGAGTAATAGCATATGATTACATAGGTCACAGCGCTTTGCTGATTGCCGGCGATCACCTTAAATATAAGGGGGAGGGGGGGTGAGTGTGGGGGGTCCCAGTAAGTTTTCCCATTACAGCGCTGCGTAATATGTTGGCGCTTTATAAATAAAATAAATAAATAAATGGGACCCAGAAATTTGTATTGGCAGCCCTGTTTTAAATCAAAAACATGGATGGGGATGTGGTAAAAATAGCTGCAAGTATATATTTTTTCCCCTGAAAATGCCACATGGAAGGCGCATACAGAAGAAAATGCATGCATCCACATTTCTACAGGGTGTCCCTAACTATCTCACAGATTATGGTCATACATGTTTTATGAAGATGTTACTCATTTGCTACACATACATATGTTCAATTGCATTTGTTATTTGTGCATTCAATGACATTTTACGATACGAGATTACAGTGGCATTTTAGCTGCAGTAAATTTCAGCACAAGAGAGTTTAATAAATAAAACAAACATTTACTTAAAAGCAAAGCAGTTGGTATAAAGGTATTTTGCCCCTTAGGACGCAATGCCTGGTATGAGCTGTATGAGAATTTATGATGCCGAGATGCTTTGAGAAGACAGAGTCTGTCTTGTTCACACCGCTGTAATCCCTAATTTTCCCCCCGGAATAAATTAAAAAAGCTTTTCTGTTAACCTCTGGATGTATTTCCTTTATATATATTGCTAATAAATTAACACAGCTTGGAGACTGAAAGGCTGCTACTACAACCTGACTAGAAACTAATCATGAGTGGCTCATTCTTCAATTAATTATTCATACAAATATTAGGTACCTATTTATAAACTGCAGTTTGTACTCGTCTGGAAAAGAAATCATTTGTTATGGTACAAAATGTTACTTAATTTAATATTGTAGATTGTAAATTCAATTCAGATATCATTTTAATTTAGTTTACATTAGTCGGTGTTTAAAATAAAATAAAAAAAACAAAACAAAACAAAAGTCTAGTGTAAGTACATCAGCCCTTCATTGTCACCAAAAATCCAGCATGGCCGAATCTTTGCCAATATCTCACGCTTGACCGACCCCAAGCACATTGTTGCTTACTGCTAGAAGCTGCTCCATCATGTGACACATATCATTCCTCCTTTCCATTCCATAGAAAAAGCTGCATCTCTGGCCTGTACAGCACTCAGCCCCAACCTATTCCCCAAGGGAAATAGCCCTGATCCATAAAAGGTGACAGTACTCGTATGTGTTTAGGTGGCTAACGGTGGACCTGCACCAATCAGTGGTGCAAACACTGCAGGTTTTTATCTGTTGAAAAAATGGCTTCCAATACTGGACGAGTTGCTTGAATGAGTGAAGCGTTTTCAGGTTTTCCCATCATTTCCAAAGCCAGACATAAGGTCATAGATAATAGTCCGATATACCAAGCCGATTAATCAGTTAGTGATTCCTACACCACACTGACTGCTCAGTCCCGAGACAATGATCTCTATCAAGCATCAGGTGAACTTCCCTGCACATTGAGTAAGAATAGAGAGAGGCATTGTTTCCATAATACATACATTGATTATTCTAATTCTGGTAATGAAGACTGTACACATAAAGGTGAAATTCAAAAAATTAGAATATTGTGCAAAAGTCTATTTATTTCAGTAATTTAACTTAAAAGGTGAAACTAATATATGAAATAGGAGCCTTTCCTTTGCTGGTGTTTTGGATTAATTAGCTGGTTAGAGTCTGATACTTTGCCTGGAATATTGAACATTTTCTCCATATATTCTAATGGTGTGCAATTTTGATTTTGGGCTTTTCATAAGCTGTAAGCCATAAGCATCACAATTATGAAAAAATAAAGGCTTGACATGTCTCGCTTTGCATGTATTAAGTTTATTTCATATATAAGTTTCACCTTTTAAGTTGAATGACAAAATAAATGGACATTTGCACGATATTCGGATTTTTCAAGTTTCTCTTGTATTCCTCACATGCCAGAGCTTTTTGCTAAAAACACAAAACTGAAAGCATATGGGCATTTTTTGAAACATTTAATAGCACAATTATGACATTCAAATTATGTGTAATAATTGCAGGTGAAGCTTAACCTGTTGCTGTTCCATGACGTAGATTCCTACGTCCTAATTAGTGCTGCTGTACTGTATGTTCCAGGACGTAGAATCTATGTTCTGCATTAAGAACAGCCGCCTGCTACCGCATGTGCACGTGCCCGAGTGTGCACGCGCACAGTCTTGTAAATTATTGTTGCTAGCTAATAGCAACAATCATTCAATAGAGTTAAAAAAAAAGTTGAAAAACAATTTAAAGTAACATGTTCCCAATAGCATAAAAACAGTTTTGTTTTAAATCCACATTTAATTTTTAACCCCAGCCTAGCCTATAAACCCTTTATTAACCTCCCTGGCGTTCAATTTCCCCAGGATTTCTGTGCAAAAAGTGATAAAATTAATTTGTATAACTTTTTTTTTCCTATAACTTGCCAAAATGTGTCAAGCAAGGGTCTAGTATACAGTGCAGGAGAGTATTGATGTGTATGCACGTTTATACTGTTCACAGCATGTTTTGTATGGACGGATAATCTGTCAATACCGCTAGGGAGTAACCCCTGCAATACCTATACCTGCATAGGAACTTTTAATGACTGCCACCTGTAGCGATCAGATGTGATCGCTAGGGTGAAAGTTTTGAGCCCCAATGTTCTACAGATGCTCTGCTGTTGTCTAGCGTTGCATCTGTACAGCTCTATGGCCCCTGAACTGTCGCCCTAGCGAATGCATTCGATTGCCACAGACGCGCAGACTGGGGATAACAGTCCGCCACATGCTTAGCTACAAGTAAAATATGGCGTATCATTTGAAACAGTAGGGCCAAATAAATAATTTTTATGTGTTTTATATTTGTGGGACGTGTTATGTGAAAATTAGGAAGGGTAAACAATGAAAATATGGGTATTTTCTTCATTTACGTTTAATTTTTCCCCATAAAATGATTATAAAATAAGATAGATTTGGGAGAAAAATATTACCTTAAGAAAACATAGATTGTACTGAAAAAACAACAACAAGATACTATCACTAAGATGGCATATGTACCCGTATTTTTCGCCATATAAGACGCTCCGGCATATAAGATGCACCCAGATTTAGAGGGCAAAAATCAGGAAAAAAAGAAAAAACAAAACCTAGGTGTGTCTATGATGCAGGGGTGTCTTAAGGACTTTTTACCCCCCCCTTTCCAGTTACATTACATACTATTACACCACATAAGGGGACAGTGTTATGAATGGTTGTTCCCATGTTGCCTGCCTATGTTCCTCTATGTGGTCAGTGTAGCGATTGGCTGTTCCTGTGTCCCCCTGTGCTGGTCCTGTGCTGTGTCCCCCTGTGCCTGCTGTGTCCCCCTGTGCTAGTCCTGTGCTGTGTCCCCCTGTGCCTGCTGTGTCCCCCTGTGCTGTGTCTCCCTGTGCCTGCTGTGTCCCCCTGTTCTGTGTCTCCCTGTGCCTGCTGTGTTCCCCTGTTGTGCCTGCAGCCCCCTGTGTCAGTGTCCCCCTATCGTGGCAGTGTCCCCCTGTTGTGGCAGTGTCCCTGTTGTGCCAGTGTCCCCCTGTTGTGCCAGTGTCCCCTGTGGCAGCGTCCCCTGTGCCTGTGGCCCCGTTGTCCGTGTGTCCTCCAGTGCCGGTGTCCCCCTGTGCAGGCAGTGTGAGTACACATACATTACCTGCTCCTGCCGCCGCGCTCCTGGCTCCCCGATCCTCTTCTTCCATCTACCGCTGCCCGCTGCTGCCCCCGCCGAACATCGCTGGCCGGTCTTAGCCGCAGGGATACGCTATCAGCACACCACGAGCCGGGGTCACGCATGCCGCCGAACAACGCTGGCCGATCCTAATTAGCCGTGCAGGGATACGCTATCAGCGTGCGCCGGGTCACACATGCGTATGCGTGACCCCGGTGCACGTGGTGTGCTGATAGTTTATCCCTGCGCGGCTAATTAGGACCGGCCAGCGTTGTTCGGCGGCATGCGTGACCCCGGCATGTGGTGTGCTGATAGGGTATCCCTGCGGCTCATTAAGACCAGCCAGCGATGTTCGGCGGGGGCAGCAGCAGGCAGCGGTAGATGGAAGAAGAGGATCGGGGAACCAGGATTGGAGCCAGGAGCTCGGCGGCAGGAGCAGGTAGTGTATATAATGCTTCCCTGCGCACCTCTGCATCCCGAAATCCGTACCTTCGCCGCATAAGACGCACCCACTTTTCCCCCAACATTTTGGGGAAGAAAAAGTGCGTCTTATACGGCGAAAAATACGGTAATTAAAAAGTTACAGCTATATCAAAACGACACAGCTAAAGTGTCAAAAATGTCCGGAACCTTAAGGGGTAAAAACCATGAAAAGCGAACCAGTTAGCAGATAGAACTATGGGCTTGCTATGGTGTTATTCACAATATTATATAACAAATACTGTACCTGTGAATACATAACTTTTGCCGTAATATAATACAACACAATATGGAAAAGAAGCACCCAAATGGCTTATCTCCAAATACTGTACAGATACATGAGTTTGTTAAAATTGAACTTTATTTGCCACTAAACATTTTGGTAGTGAGCCTTACCCATATAACCAACCCCCCCCCCCCCCCCCACCCGCCTTCCTTCTAAGATTTTACATTTGTTGCTCAGCTAACATGTTTATTGCTTCAGGTTTGCTTTAAGTTTTTTGACTTTAAAAAAAAGCTGTGTCAATTTTTATTTACCTATGTTTTTTTATCTACACATCCCTCTATCAGAAACGGTGTGGTAAATCCTTTCATTGCTCTCACATTCAGAACATATTCTTGTCCCCAAATAGTCTAGATGAGTAACGCAACAAATACATCCCAAGCCCTTATTATACCACCATTCGACTTCCTTATGCAAGTCCTGAAGATAGAAACATTGCTGGATTCTCCAATCATTAATTTATAGCTATTCATATACATATGGGAGCTTATTAGCTTATGATTGCTTTTGTTCTTTTCCACTGCTAAACATTGGCATTGCTATCTTTAGTATACCATATAGTAAAAGACAGTTTCTATAAATGTTTGATAGCAGATAATGGCAGCTTGCCACTATAAGTAAGGAAAAAAAGAAAATAACGGCATTATTAGGCATAAAGTAAATGCTGCAGAGAAAACAATATGCTACCTACAGCAGCTCAGAAACATGTGGATATCTTCTAGGCAGTATCTCAGAAGCATTGCCTCACAGTGAATGAGAGGTTGGTGAAGTCCCCACTGTTACCCAGTGACACTGGCTTGACCCCCGCCTAGTCAGAATTTAATTAAGGGTTCTTACTGGAAGCCGACAAGGAGACACTAATGAGTGTTTTTACAGAGCTAATTACACAGAGCTGTGGAGATGAGGATGACTGATTAATATTAACTCAGCACTGAGGAGGAAAATGTCTTCATGGTCTTCCTATGCTGGCTTCATCACACACCTGTCACAAATAATTCTCAAGAGGACAATGTTATATATATAAATTTTGGTAATGTAAGCAAACTGCTCTTTGCTCTTCTTGGCCACTGATCTTTATTGTGCCTTATTAAATGCTTTTCTAAATTTGAAGCCATATCTTGGAATTATCATTTGCACCTAGTGCTACAAGAAGGTACATTAAACCAATCTGAGAATGTCCTGATATTGTGGTATTTTAGAAGATGGTCAGGACTTTACTGTACAATTTTTTGGAGCAGACTATTATGTACGAGTCTCTTCTGCAAAAGTCGCTTCTGTACAAGTTTTTTAAGCAGTATCTTCTGTACGCTTCTTCTGTGCAAATCTCGTCTTTACCAGTTTTTGGTGCAGTCACTTCTGCACAAGTTTCTTCTATATGAGTTTTTGGAGCAGACTCTTGTAAACAAGTCTCATCTGTTCTAGACTTCTGACCTTACAACTACTTATTGGGTCTTCAAAATCTAGAGTGTCTCTTGAAACAGTACATGTCCTATTTCTCATTTTCTTTAAAGAGAACCCGAGGTGGGTTTGAAGAATATTATCTGCATACAGAGGCTGGATCTGCCTATACAGCCCAGCCTCTGTTGCTATCCCAAACCCCCCTAAGGTCCCCCTGCACTCTGCAATCCCTCATAAATCACAGCCACGCTGCTGACAAACAGCTTGTCAGAGCTGGCTGTGTTTATCTCTACAGTGTCAGTCTGCTGCTCTCCCCGCCTCCTGCAGAACTCCAGTCCCCGCCTGCATCCCTTCCCTCCCTGCTGATTGGAGGGAAGGGACGGGGGCAGGGACCAGAGCTATGCAGAAGGCGGGGAAGCAGCTGAGACTGACACTACAGATGTAAACACAGCCTCACAGCACGACTGTGATTTATGAGGGATTGCAGAGTGCAGGGGGACCTTAGTGGGGTTTGGGATAGCAACAGAGGCTGGGTTGTTTAGGCAGATCCAGCCTCTGTATGCAGATAACATTCTTTAAACACACCTCGGGTTCTCTTTAACAACAAGACATGTGAAAAGCCACGCATTGGAAACAGACATTTCCACCATCCTTGAAGCACATGATAATGTTGCTGAGGTGGAGCTTAACACCAAGCTTTAATTCAGTGGATGTTTATATTGTTGTTTGGCTGTCCTGAGGGTCATTTCTTCTGAACTTGGGGTTCAGAATATCAGTCCTGCAAGTGATCTGCACTTTCATTCTCTCTTCACATTCTGGACTCTGAGCTATATATAATCCTGGACTTGGCTTGCATCTTCTCAGCCACTGTGGTTTTGTGTTTGAGTGGGGATTGTCTGTTACATTGTAGCTTTTGCTTTTGTCTTGTTTTGTTTGGTATGTGCTTTCATTTGGGCCACTGTGGTTTTATGTTTGAATGGGGATTGTCTGTTACTTTGCAGTTTTTGCTTTTTCCTTGTTTTATTTGGTATATGTTTTCATTCTTCTCTTATGTATTATTTTATTTACATGTAATGGCTTTATATTTGAATTGTATTATATAATTTAAAAATACAATGAAAACTATAATTGAAAAAAAAAAAACATTTACGGCAGGGAGGAAGGAGTCCTCAAACAAGTACCCTATAAAAAAATATTTGAGATAATCTCTATACACACAGAATTCTTTTTGGCTGAACCAATTATTTGCGATCATTTCAATTGACATTTGGCATTGCAGTGACAGGTCATGCGCACTGAGCTCAGCTGAGTGGCATGTGATGTCTTATGGATGGGTTAGAGGGCCATATGTGAAGTCTCAGTGTGTATATGATTGACGCTAAGATTTTTTGTCATATCTTTATAATGGACAGTAGCGCAAGCAAGTTTATGTGTCTTTACCATTTGTTATTTCACATGGTTCTAGACAGGTTAAAGAGACACTGAAGCGAAAAAAAAATATGATATAATGAATTGGTTGTATACTATGAATAATTTCTAGAAGATTAGCAGCAAAGAAAATATTCTCATACTTTTATTTTCAGGTATATAGTGTTTTTTCTAACATTGCATTATTCTATAATATGTGCAGATTACACAACACTCAGCATTCAAAATGATTCTTTCAGAGCAGTCTGTGAAGTAATGACCTCTCCTCTAGCAGAGAAAAAGTAAACAGTTCACTTACAGTTGAGATAATAAAAGTCAGATAACAGGCCTCTCCACGACTAACTTAGTCGGAGAGCTTAATGGCTTGTTTGCATAGAGATAACAACTGGAGTTTCTCAACTCTTCCTGTACTGGAAACAATTAGACTGATGTATCTGATCTTAATGTTTTATTTCTTAGCTGTACTACACATACAAATCATAATACCATAATTTCTTTTTTCGCTTCAGTGTCTCTTTAAAGGTGGATATACGTTAGACCATGGCCACCATATCGACCATAAGTTAGAGCAAATCTCATCAGAGAGGAATCCATTACCTGCCCACACACTGCAGACAGATTTCCAATAGGTTTCAGCATGAAGCATTTTCAGCATGAAAATATCCATGAATGAATATGTGGTCATGTGATGTCTTATTGCTCTGCCAGTGCGAGCATCTGTACCATGTGACACTGCTGCATGTATGTGCATGTGGTGGGATCAGGCTGTTACAGGTATTCGCTGTGGCAATGCAAAAAGATGCCGGACCCAGTAGGAGGCGAGGAGTCATGTCAGTGTGGCAGGTGAACATTTAACACTCACCTCAGGCCTGGGGGGGGGGGTCACATGCAACTGGGGGGGAGACTGGCAAGGAGCCCATCGGTCATCAGGAAAATTTACACTGTTACCAACGCACTCCCGATCCAGCCCTTATGACAGAGATTATCCAGCATGCTGGATCAATCGTTTTGCATATTCGGCGGGAAATCGTTTGAAACGATTTGGCCATATTGCGACATCAATCTCTGACAGATTTGATTATTATGATCGAATCGGCTAGATATACATGCCAAAAATCGAGTAATGAATGGGCACCCTAAGTCTTTTTGACATTTCTCCAATTTTGTTCTTTGATTTAAGAGCAAGAATAACATACACAAGTATCATTTTTACATTTGAAAAGATCACATAGTAAATTCACATCATTTTCCACCATGAAATCATCTGATCTCTTAGCGCAGAGAGCCATTTCTTAAGATAAAGAATGCATCTGTCATAGTCAAATGACTATGATGTGACAGCTGCACTATGCTGATATATGACCCCCTTAGTTTGGGTGCTTGAAAATAGTCTGTTGTCTAACCAACCACTTTCAGGCACTTAATAAGCATGCTGCCTGTACAGTGAAAACAAAAGATTCAAGACTTTGTATAGTCTCATATGTTTTCTCATTTACTGAGAGTCTGAAATCAATTATAACTTATAATAGCATTGCTGTATTAATCATGCATTGCTGCATTTGGTTTAATGGTAATCTGCCATCAATATTTTTTTTTAGGTAATATGATCAACTGCTAACCATCCTGATCTAAGACAATAAAACAAATAAATATGAAAAATCAATGGATGAATATGTGGTCATGTGAACTTTCAAACCACGCTTGTAAGGCTATAAGCCACTACGTAACACATATCTGCATATGCATATCAGTGCTCCTCCTAGAGGCCTGCATGAGTATTTTTTTTTTCAGAATAGCATCTTCATCCTTCATAGATTCCTCATGTAAGAAAAAATATATCTCATATCGTATTAAAGCATATAAACACTCTGGGTGCATATATCACTCCGCCCTGTGTCATACACTGCAGACCACCGCGTCACCCTTAGCACAGATTGCGTTCACCACATAGATATGCTGACTATATCTAGTTCAGTAATAGTGGCATTACATCGACCAAGTCTGTGCCACTCCTCCTTCAGTTACAATTACTCCTCATACCGTTCTTAAGACCTTAAAGTGGATCTGAGCTCAGAACTTCCTCTCTACTCTAAAAGATTAAGGACAGTATGAAAACAATCAGGGAAAAAAATGTCCTTGTTACAATGCAAAGAAATCCCCCCGAAAAAAGACCATGAAAATTTACTGGATGAACTTTCAGGGAGCAAAGGAAGGTTTAAAGCAGAACTGAATACTAAAAAAAAACAAAGTGTTTCACTTACCTGGGGCTTCTGCCAGCCCCTTGCAGCTTTCCTGTCCCGCGCCATCCTCCACGATCCTCCGTTCTCCCACCGCCAGCTAGATTAGTTACCGTTAATGCAGCAACTGCGCCTGCGCACCCCGGGCCACATGTATCTTTTTTGCGTTCCCGCACACAATTAGCGTCCTGCGTATATGAACCAAAACTTGCTGTCGGTGGACTGGAAGGCTGCAAGGGGCTGGCAGAAGGCCCAGGTAAGTGAAGCACTGTGGGGGCTTGATTCACTAAACAGCGCTATTTCATAACACGCGTATGGCATAACACTGTGTGTGCTATCGGCATAACGCTACAAGCAATTGTGCTATCAGCAAGTATGGTATAGCGCGTGTTCATTACATAGCAATTGGTAGTGAAACAATAAAGAGCATTGATGTTTTTAATGCGCGTAATACTTTGCACCATTAAAGAATTACGCGCATACAACATTATGTGTTATTAATTTAAATAGTGTGCAGTTTAATAATGCATGCTTTAAAAACATAGCAAAGTTAGCATTCAATACCTAACATGCACTCATCCAGCCAAACCTCAAATGGCTCCACCAATGAAGGAAAATTTAAAGAAATATATATATATATATATATATATATATATATATATATATATATATATATATATATATATATATATATATAAAACAAAATTAATATTTGTCCACGACTATTCATACTTTTTAAATGTCAAATACCAATTTATGTGATCGAGCACATTCGAGCATCTGTAAAGGGCCAACAACACCATGTAAATATATGTTCCCTATGGGGGGAACCTGGGGTGCAGTGGAGGAGGGGAACTTGGGGCCAGCAGTGCAGGAGCGCCTGCATAGCTCAGGGGCCATGGGTCAATTGTCCCCTTTACCTCTATGTCAGCTCCAGGGCACACTGTGCCCCAGCTTCACAGTGTCCCCAGCAGTGTGCTGCAGCTTCACAGTGTCTTGCATTAAACATTTATGTCAGCAATAACATTTGATTAACTATACCATCAAAATTCAAAGTATGCATTCATACCACACACATTACACAGCACACAACACAAGTCACACTACACAGTATCCACATGTTACATTGCCTTCAGTGATACACAATCAATAATAGTTATGGTTGCTTGGCATTGTACATATCACCAACACAATTGAATTACTGCTTAAAAAAAACAATGAAAAAATACGCATTTGCCAAAAACAGCTGAAAAATGTAAAAGGACACATACAAACAAATAACACTCACTTTTCCAGTCTCAAACTATTCTGAAGCAGGTGCTGTTGAGCAAAGCTTATATAGTCCAACAGCTGACAAATGTTAACATTACACGGGTAAACTTCTATGCACTTAAAGTAATGAGCGCTATCTAGTTGTAGCACGCTATGCATTTGTAATGTGAGCTGTGTATCCCAACCACGCTTTGTGTAGTTCAGGCATGGGCAAACTCGGCCCTCCAGCTGTTACGGAACTACAAGTCCCACAATGCATTTACCTTTATGAGTCATGACTGTGGCTGTCAGACTCCTTCAATGCATTGTGGGACTTGTAGTTCCGTAACAGCTGGAGGGCCGAGTTTGCCCATCCCTGGTGTAGTTATACCGCGTGGTGTGAGATTTTGCCGTGCGTAAAGTTTTATGTACGCAATAACACGCGTAATTCATGTAGCACTATAGTGTTATTCACTATACTGTTTAGTGAACCAACCTCTTTGTTTTTTTGGTACTCAGTTCCACTTTAAAGAGGAAAAAAAAACACATATATCAGTAGCTAAATATTGGCTGTACTTACATTACATATGCATTTCACTGACCACGTTTGGATTTCACAGAATTTTTATATAGTATATGCAGAGATTGATGCTCCTGACAGCTCATGGCAGGTTCCATGTTTGTCTGTCTTGTATGAAGCCAATTGTGATGTAATATCCTCCCTTTCCTTGCTTCCTGATGATTCGACTCACAAAAAAGATCAGGATCAAAGATCCTAATGGTTCATGCCATGTGGTTCATGCCATGTGGCTAGGAACAATAGCGGACTCACACAGTATACTCTAACTGAACATGTGCCCTGGGAACAGCACATGGATTTTTCAGTGTTGTGAGCTTAGGCTGCTGTTGCAAGCTGCTGTAACATGAGCCTGTAACTTCGCACTGTGAAAGCAGCCTTAGGGCGGGATAGGGAAATGAAGGGGAGGACCAAGGGAGTGCACTGGGGAGAAGAAGCAGCCCCAGAATGCTTTGCAGTATTTGTTATGCGTCCTGCCAGCCTCCTTAGGAGCTTGGGAATACAGAGCCTTGCTTTTCAGCAAACATCAAAGTAATAGTGGCCATACATGGTACAATTTTTTCAAACAATTTTACCATTTCTATGTAATATAAGGGAACTGTCTAAATGATCCTTTCAGTATATTCACTTAATTTACCCTTATACTACATAGAAATGGTAAGATTGTATGAAAAAATTGTACCATGTATGGCCACCATAAGAGAGATTTTTTAACTTATTTGCCTTTTTGGCTTTTTAACAGTATTGCCTTTTTGGCTTCCTTCTAAACTGTTTAACACAGGAGAATAGAGGTTTAAATTCGCTTTTGCAGCCTGACAGTTACTCTGTCTTTCCTTTACAGCGCCTTGGTGCTGTGAGCCCTTCCTACAGATTACACACTTGTTACACTTAACTGTATCTAAATAAACAAACACAGCTCAGTGCAGCTGATTTCTACGCCATTTCTATATGGACTGAACAGTTTTCTGTCTGTTCTTTGCAAGAGCTCAGGTCCACTTTAAAACTCAGACCAAATGATAAAAGTAGTGCACTTTTTCCTTTAAAAATCATGCATATTAGTAAAACTCCTGGACCCAAGGGTGTTAGGCATCCTTCCTGCTCTGTCAGTAGCTCCGCCCTACCGGTATCGTCACTTAACCTATTTTGGTTCCTGGATGTAGTTTCTACGTCCAGGAACCATGCGCGCTCCCGCGGCCGATCGCGCGCGTGCACGCGCACTCCCGGCCGCGTATTCGGTAGCCAGGGAATCAATGTATCGGGCTATGGTGCCCGATCATTGATTCCTCTCCCCCGCTGAAACAGCGACAGCTTCTCTCGGAAGCTGCGCCTTTTCTGGCCGTTCCCTTGCCGATGCGTCACTGTAAGCGTATGTTACGCTTAGAGTGACGTCATGTAAACAAAATCATGGCCGCCATCTTGTGGCCACAAAGTAATACTACACCTGTAAAAAAAAAAATTTAAAATTAACACACATTTACATTATAAATCTATTGTTTACCTCCCACCCTCCCAAAACTACCCAAATAAAATGTTTATTATAAAAAAAAACCATTACAATAAAAAAAAAACATGTAAATATTTACCTAAGGGTCTAAACTTTTTAAATATCAATGTAAAGATGAAATATTTCTATAATTTTTTTATTTTAAACTTGTAAATAGTGATAGATGCAAAACGGAAAAAATGCACCTTTATTGCCAAATAAAATATTGTCGCCATACATTGTGATAGGGACATAATTTTAACGGTGTAATAACCGGGACATATGGGCAAATACAATACGTGAGTTTTAATTATGGAGGCATGTATTATTTTAAAACTATAATGGCTGAAAACTGAGAAATAATGAATTTTTTCTGTGTTTTCTTATTCTTCCTGTTAAAATGCATTTACAGTAAAGTGGCTCTTAGCAAAATGTACCCCCCAAAGAAAGCTTAATTGGTGGCGGAAAAAACAAGATATAGATCAGTGCATTGTGATAAGTAGTGATAAAGTTATAGGCTAATGAATGGGAGGCGAACATTTCTCACGTGAAAACGACAGAACCTGAATGGGTTAATGACTCACCAGGGGCCTGATGAGGCAATTTGTAAGTGCACTACTCTTCTGATACATTAAAATGTTATTACCCTATGGTCTAAGTTTTAAGGTTCTAAGAATGTTATGAGGAGTAATTGTAACTGAAGGAGGAGTGGCACAGACTTGGTCGATGTAATGCTGTTATTGCTGAACTAGATATAGTCAGCATATCTATGTGGTGAGCACAATCTGTGCTAAGGGTAATGACACGGGGATATCACGCGGTGGTCTGCAGTGTATGGTGCAGGGAGGAGTGATATACTTACATAGTTAAATAGTTATTTTGGTTGAAAAAAGACATACGTCCATCGAGTTCAACCAGTACAAAGTACAACTCCAGCCTGCTCCCTCACATATCCCTGTTGATCCAGAGGAAGGCGAAAAAACCCTTACAAGGCATGGTCAAATTAGCCCCAAAAGGGAAAAATTCCTTCCCGACTCTAGATGGCAATCAGATAAAATCCCTGGATCAACATCATTAGGCATAACCTAGTCATTGTAGCCATGGATGTCTTTCAACGCAAGGAAAGCATCTAAGCCCCCTTTAAATGCAGGTATAGAGTTTGCCATAACGACTTCCTGTGGCAATGCATTCCACATCTTAATCACTCTTACTGTAAAGAACCCTTTCCTAAATAAATGGCTAAAATGTTTTTCCTCCATGCGCAGATCATGTCCTCTAGTCCTTTGAGTCCATACTGTATGTACCCAGAATGTTTATATACTGTAATGCACTATGAGAGAAACATTATAGGTGGAATCTATAAGAGATGAAGATGGACGGCTGATGCAGAATTAGGAGAACAACATAAGCGCTGAAAGCTGGTCTTTAATTGGTGTCAGACACTCCTGTTGGTGAGCCCATTCAAACTCCTTTTAGTGCATGCGGTTGATTTTTGGAGGTGGATATCATGATATTGAGCAACTAAGGGCAGCAAAGGATGTATCTTAGCTGTGTTGATTCTACACAGAACTTCACTATTGTACCTTTATGTTTATGGTTTTTTTCTGAGGTTTGGAGGAAGCGAGATACTGGATATAAAAGTGACAAGATCAGAGGAATTGCATAAGACTGTATGGCCTATATGGACTATCAGTTGTAACTTATGCTTTTTTGATGCAGTATTATTAGGTTTTTGATGCAAAACTAGCTTGAGTGATGTACAATCAGAAACACTTCCTATATGTATATATTGCTTTATCCTAACATGTAGCCCCGCCTTTACAGCGATGTTTAGCCTAGGCTCCTCTCAGAACATTCTGTGAGGCCAGGTGTTATTTCTACTAACTTCAGAGCACATGATAAACAAACATTCCCCAGCGATGCACCCGCCAGCAGTGAAGATGTCTCTGCCTGTGATAAATTTCAGCATGTAAAAGATTGCACAATACAGAAACACTGACTTTATAAATTAAAATAGTAAAAATAAGCAATTTTATTCATTATATTCAGTAAAGTTCCTCTTGAAATGCTACAACTTCCTGCCTGTAGACTTGCTGATAGTCTACAGGGAGAAAGTAGAAATATCTGAGAAATGGGACTTTACAGAGACTAAATAAAGGTACGTAGTTAATCATGCTTTAGGCCTCAGTCACAGTATATGTGTAAAACTCAATTTTCCTGCTAAACAGGAACACAGCTGTATTTTTTGATAGCATATGGATTTTCCAATACAGTATATTTTATGCAGGCGTGTACAATTAAAAGCCATACACTCATGTTGCAAAACACACCTGCTAGAAAAACGGAGCTTGGTTCTTCTACTGACCCTATATGCTATTACTCCATTGTTATTGCCTGATGAAGTGGGATCAAACCTGTGAAACACGCAGGCAAAAGAAAGTATTCCGCTACACCGAGGCTGGGTTAAAAGCCATGTTTTCAACTTTTATTGACACATCAGTAGGCACACACAAGGCTGACGCGTATCGGAGCTCTAAAAGGCTCCTTAATGATAGCCAGCATATACAAAAACTACACAGGTTTAAATAGTAAGGTGCCCGCCCACAAAGGGGTATGGCTACCTCTTTAAAGAGACATAGACAATTTAAACATATAAACAATATGTAAAATCCAATAAGAAACCAGAGATGACATGGTTGAGCATCAAAGTCAAGTATACAGTAAGCATAAGTTCCTCGAACCATATTGTACAAAACTTATGGTATATAGTTAGTAACATGTGATACATAAGGAGATGCATAAGGTTGAGGACGTTAATAGGAAAGTAAACAAAAAGGAAAGGAGGAGAAAAGAGGGGAGAAAGAGCACCTGGTTCAGATTCTAGATGATTAGGTTCTCACATCATAAGTTAGGCTGATATACATTTTGGAATTCAACCCTGTGGGCAAACGTGTGCCCAATCTCCATATCCAGAATGCCTCACGTTTAAGTAATAACCTGCGTAGATCCCCCCCTCTAGGTGAGAGTACCACTCTCTCTAAAATCCCTGAAACATAAAGCCGGTCATAACACCCTGGTGTTCTCTCAGAAAATGCTTGGAGACACTGGAGATCTGGGTGATATATGATTCATTCCTCAGACATCTGCCAGCTCCATTATAATGTTCCGAGATGCGTTGTCTCAGAGGGCGGGTGGTACACCCCACGTACTGCAGACCACAAGCAGCGCAGGTGACAAGGTAAACAACATTACTGGTATTGCAGTTAATATACTGTTTCATTTCAAATCTTTCTCCTTTAGAAATGGAGAAAATTTCCCGCGTCTGATTATGGACACGACAGTACCTGCAGGTACCATACCCACATCTGTAAGAGCCCTTACAAGACAACCAAGTAGGTGTTGGTCTTGAAGAGCTGGAAAAAAGACTGATGTGTCAATAAAAGTTGAAAACATGGCTTTTAACCCAGCCTCGGTGTAGCGGAATACTTCCTTTTGCCTGCATGATTTGAAACCTGAGATTCCTGCTCCTTTGGTATAGACAGCGGTGGTTGCAGCGATCCTTCCCTTTGCCTCTACAAACCTGTGAAACACGTTGCACTTTTTGGAGTATTGTGAATAAATTGTTGTTTACTATAAACCAACAATTGTTGGTGGCTTCTCGGAGGAGGTAAGTCCACCACTACCTCCTCTTTTTAAACTGTTCTTAAACGTTTTCATACTACGTTGGTACCTCTGTTATACATCCTAGCACAATACTCAAATGTCACTGTAGACACAGAGGCAAACATACAAATACCCTTTGTTTAAAAATAAATACATAAATAAATAAATTATGGATTTCGGTATAGCTCCCCCCTTTTCTCACAAGTGAGATGATAAGTGACATGCAAATTTTTCCAGATTGATGCAAATCTTGTTGCAATTTGTATATTGCTGCAAAATGGACAGATGCATTTGCTGCAGAAATTGTGTCAACTCAAAATATGCAATTTGTTAATCATCTCGTAGTCCCGTGAGGGGTGGTGCTACATATACAAACACTGAAACCCTTTAAATTTTATAAAAAGCAGAAACTGGATTATCAGGTATTTTTACACACGCCAGAAACAGAAACTGATCTACCGAGGTTAGGTTTGCAATGGCACTGATAGCGTTAAAGCAGAAGATATCTGTTGGACTTTGTATCCATAAAGTCAGACACACATCTAGGAAAGAATCCTAATAATGACACACTAGTAACTTAATTCTGCACAGCACTGACTGTCAAATACCAGGGACTCACAAAGCAAACCTGAGACATCTTACTGTCACGCTGCTACAAAAGGAATTGTAAATTGTTGTTATCATACACAGGCAGGCTCATGTGCCACAGTATTATTTATGTCTATATTTGTCTTTCTATTGGTGAATTTTGTACCAGCCAGCTCAATCTATAAAAAGCACACTCACTCACTCATTCACTCACTCAGCACAGGTTCGGAATTACCAGAATCTCTCTCATTCAAAATCAAAACCTTGGACCTTTCAGTTTAAGTAGTAAAGCAACAAAGTTTCATGAAGGTCCCAGGCAGGGGTGTAACTACAAATTCTTCAGTCCCTCAATGTTCGGAGAGAGGAAGAAACTGGATTCCTCAAAAGCCCTGCTCCACAATGTTAATTATGACTATAACACCCAAGAAATACCAGTAACAGGCAGCACAGATATTGGCAGAATGCGTGTTTAGCAGCTAAGGCCACGCAGGAATTCACGGAGATGGCAACGCAAAGGGTAGGTTAGTGTTAGACATCAGTAGAAAAGGAGTTAATGTTAGAAGATGGTTAGGTCATGGTAAAATATTAGTAAAAATGTCTGATATTGTGCTATCGAAATTAGCCACTGCCCAATAGAAGAATATTGGGAATTTCAGAATGTATGCAGCTGCTCCCCCTACTGATACACCTGTGGTCCCAGGGACAGGATGTGAGGGAAAATATCTCTAGTGGGGACAAAGACAGCAATGAACCATCTCTCTGTACTATCCAAACCTCAAACAACCAGTTTCCTGGAATTGGGTATGGAAGAAGGGAAGTCATGGCTTTTTAGCATGAATGAACACAGAAGACTGCTGGTACTTCAGACAATATCACAAGGCCAATCTTCTCATGGTAACGGCAATAACAACTTAGGAATGAACTCATGGGTGTCTGCCAAGCAGTCTGTTCTGTTCTGTGGAGAGGGAAGAGGGAAGGACAAGTAGAAGGCACCCTGTACAGGGGCTCCCAATGGAAAGACAATAATATTTGGGCAAGAGTGATTAAACATATCTGGTTTTTAAAAGACAGCAGCAACATACAATACTCCGGTGCTCTTACTATGTTTTTGGTAGCGACAAAGAATGGATCTCACTTCCTGCTATCTATAGCAGTTTATGTGACAGTGACACAATGGGAATGGATGATCGGCAGGATTGCACTGAAGTGTCTAATTTGTGCACTGCACGGCGCCTGGTGATGTAGGTTCCGCCATAGACCGCATTGTTAATATAGTGGCACCCAGTGTGTAATTTGGGTAACGGCAATAGCCAAAGCCCAAATTAACGTTAAGAAGGGACAGGTAGTGTTAGGTGCAGGGTTTGCATTAAGGGCTAGATTAGGAAGTAGTTAGGGGTAGAATGGGTGTAGGAGTAGGTAAAAGCCTAAGTAGTATATTGGCAGTACTGCTGATAATTCTTCTAATAGCTTCACTCGGGGCCTAAATGACCTGGCGCCTTTGTCTGACGTACAAGGATAACACATGTTTTGACATCTGTAAATGCATGCAAGCGACAGAGCTGCAGTGTGACCTAGCAGAGACCTTAGTAAACTCATCTGTTGTAATATTACATGGACACAGTGGACTTTGAGTGAAGACTCGTTTAAGATAAGCAAGACTATGACTGTGTCCCAGTTATGCCTCTTTGGAAGGAGGTAACAAAATAAACAAAGCTCTGCCAGAAAAGGGTTGGTGATAAATACTTCTGAGAAAGTTGCCTTCTGTAGTTTGCTTCTTATCTGTTACTTGTGTTACATTTTCATTTCTTGTATTAGCTGTACACAGTATGTGGCCATAAACATCTGGAGTAATGCAGGGCAAACTGCACAATTTTCTAACACACCAAAGGATAATCTTCACCACACCACAGCACCATAATATAAATGTATTATAAAGTGTATGTTGCCATACGTTTCATATTCCATGTGTGTTACTGTAAGTGGGTGATCAACAGCTTCTATACACCTTCTGAAAGCAGTGGTATGTTTAGTGCCTGAATAGCGAGGGAGCTTTTAATAAACAGCACTGCAACAGCTCTACATCAATTTTCCACAAACACCATGCCAACCCACTGAAGAGAGCATGTCCTCTGCAGGGTATCTGAAATCCCGGTATACATTTAGGACTACTGAATGCGCTCCTCTGCTGCATCTCTTCATCTGCCGGAGAGTGAGGGCCAAATCTTTGGCCAATTGGTTGCACTTTATTAAGTCTGTTCAGAGCCAGAACAAAATACAGTTCCTAGACTTTCATAGTGCTGGCGGGAGAAACTAGTCTGGGAGTGAACTAGTAAGAAGAGGCATTTTCTTCATGTAGTCAGTTAAAGAAGACTTGGAAAACAATTATATAGGGAAAGCTCTGGATCTCACATAGCCTTCCCGGTGCACTCTGTGTGCATCTGGTCCACCACTGTCCTCGTGAAAGCCCATGCCTTTGAGAGTCCTCATGAAGGGATGAAGACCAGTGGGTCTGTACTTGAGCAGTATGGATGCACCCATCTTCAGAAGCACTCGGGGACACTAGTGCTTCTGAAGCCTTGTGAGGACTGCTGAAGGTACAGACTTCACGAGGGATAGCGAAGGAACAAGTGCATAACAACAAGAACAAGAGGACTGGGAAGGCTCTAGAGTCTATGGGATCCAGAACCTTCCCTCTCCATAGGTGTGTATTTTTTTGAGGCTTACTTTAGTATTACTTTAAAGCATCTACTGAACATTTATTTTGATATTGCATTGGGGTTGTATGAGATTGTGCTTACTACTGTATTCTGCATAAGCAGGAAGTTATGATTCAGGATCATACAATTTATTGGTTAACCTAAAAGAAAAAAGCTTATTAGCCTTCTTCAGAAGAACAAAATAGCGCAGCACGGTGGCATAGTGGTTAGCGCTCTGGCCTTGCAGCCCTGGGTCCCAGGTTTGAATGTATCTGCACAGAGTATGTATGTTCTCCCCGTGTCTGCGTGAGTTTCCTCCGGGGTACTCGGCTTCCTCCCACATCCCAAAAACATACAGAGAAGCTAATTGGCTTCCCCCTAAATTGGCCCTAGACTATGATACATACACTACACATAGACATAGGACTATGGTAGTAGCCCCTCTGAGGGGATAGTTAAATATACTCTGTACAGTGCTGTGGTAGATGTTGGCGCTATATAAATACTAAATAATAATAATAAAATAGAGTCTGAAGAAGGCTTAAAGAGAATCTGTACTGTCCGATTTGTACAATAAAAAACATATCAATCGAGTCACTGTGATTTCCTGGACCCCTCTTTGCCATTTTCACCACTCCCCGCCGTGATCCTGGCTTTTAATCGCCAGTTTTAGGCAGTGTTTACAAACAGAAAACATGGCCGCTAAACAGGAAGTGATATATATATATATATATATATCATGTTACAGTATACTACAAGTTTTTATTACATAGTGAACTCCAGTCAGGGATTCTCAGTTTCTCAGCATGGGAAGCTCCCTTCCCCCCTTCCCCCTCAGACAAGCTTAAATTGAGAGCAGAGAGCTGTCTGTGACTAATACACATGGCACACAAACAGAGCCTGCAGGTGGCGTGGAGGGGGCGTGCATAACTTCTCCCTATCACAGCAGAGACAGTGCATTCCTCTCTGGCTCGACAAAGCTTGACAAAGAAAAGAAGATTAGATATATTATAGAGACGGTGCAACTAGAAAAGACTGCAATAAGCCAGACCACATTAGAACAGGTATAGGAACTTATAGGATAGAAGAAAGAAGGTTGAAAATGTTGTTACAGAGTCTCTTTAATGGCTGATTTAACTGAGGGTTGCTAACACCGTGTAATACTCTACTGCTTTTATGCATAAGATTATGTTTATTTTTGTTTTGTGCCTGCCCATAACGTCCATACTTTTAAAAAACAGGCTCTTCCCTTAAGATTCATTATGTGTCTCCCCTTCATTCCTTCATTCATGCACACATGCACCATTAGCGTTACCAGTCAGGCTGACGCTCAGTCCTGCTGGTGGCACTGCAGGAAACAAGCACTGTACAGACTGTTGCTATGGAGGGGGGATGACATCATGCCACATGATGGAGCTGATTCCGGTGGGTGGGGTAATGAAGGGAACATTGCGCTTGGGATTCCCAGATATTTGGAATGGACAGATTATTTTGGCTAGGAATAAGCGTCCAAATGTAGCCATAACACAGGTGACTGCTATGGGCTCTACAGCATACAGAGTCCAGCAATGCCTGGCTACACAGTTATCTACGCAAGCAGTCAAAGCATGTGGAAAATATCTTTGGGAAGCCACTATACAATACTATAAAAGAAGTTATCAAGCTGTATTGAAATATTTATTACTTGTTCAGATAAGTATAGGACTCAGAGGGATTGTTTCTGAGATGCAAGTTCTGAAGTCAGGGCCTGGTGACAATTTTACTTAGCACGGTTATGCACAGTTGAGCACCTGTAATATCAATTGTTCCATTATTCAGGCTGCTAATTACCATCTACAGCCCTGTGCTAGTCCCTGCCCTATGTGCAGTTTAGATTTTATCCACAAGAAAATAGTTAATGATCATCTTGGGCAAAAATATAGAAAGAGCACTGGAGTATCCCCTGATGTTGCTGCTACCCTTTAGAAACCAGATGTATTTAACCACTTGCGGACCAGGCCCGTTGAATCAATGTCCAGCAGGTGGTGGTACCGTTCTGACCGGATGTTGATTCAACGTCCAGCGCAAACAAACCGTCCCGACGCGATCGTGCGCACCCAGAGGGAGAGATTAAGCTGTCATATGACAGCTGGCATCTCCCACGAGTGATCAGCAGCCATCTCGTATGGGTGTGTGTATGAGTGTCATTTGGAGCGGAGATGCCGGCTGGAGAAGAAGGGGGCTACTGCGGCTCATCGCTGGAGCCTGGAAGGTGAGTGATGGCTGCTGTGCACAGGGGGCACACCTGGCCACACAGGGGGGAGACAGCTCAGCCAGCCACAGATGGGATCCGGCCGCCTAACCCCCCCCCAAACGCGCGCACCACCCTCCACCGCAAAATGCCCTGGTCCTTAATGGGGGTTAGGCGGCCGGTCCCGAAGTGGTTAATCACTCTTGGCCAAATATTATTGTCTTTCCATTGGGAGTCCCTGTATAGGCTGCCTTCTGCTTGTCCTTTCCTCTCCGCAGAACAGAACCGATTGCTTGTCAGACACCCTTGTCTGCACAGAGCTCATTCCTAAACTGTCACCTGAAATGATCACAAACTATCGTTTTGAGAAACAGGCGTTCAAACTGGCATAAAAATTGGCACTTATTGGAGTGGATCAGGAGACACGCGAACAGATCCTATGCAAGGCAATAGTATCCATCGCCATCTGTCCATTCAGACTGGATCCATTCCTTCAGATCTGATGAGCAGAGCTGAAGGATGTGTGGTGCAGAGAGATGGATTAGGATGTACTGTAATGATGCCTTAGGCAAGGTAGTAGATTTGGGGCCCCCTTGTGGTCCTTTTGGTAAGCTCAAGTGGAGAGAGGTCAAAGAAGGTGGCAGGTGGGCCCCTTAACACCCTCTAGGCCCAAAGCACCTGCCTAAGTTGCCTGGTGGATAATCCTGCGCTGGCAGTACATGATAATTATGGATACGGATCGTTGATGCAGCAGAATCAATGGAAGCCTTTGAGAACAGCCAGAGTCTACTCTCACTAGGCTGACTGTTCGGCGTATACGTTTCTGCACTTCACTTACATGTCTTCTGTCACCTTCTTCCTCGGGTTCCACCACCGCTGCTGCTACTGCTGCTCAGGTCCACTGCAGGGGACAAGCTCTGTTATACAGATAAGAACTCCAGCAGGAACATTGGGCTCCCCATTGGATTGGCACGCTTTTCTTCATAAACATGCCTCTTTGTTTTAAGGCTAAAATAGAGATTCAAACTCGGGTGTAATCAGAGTCGGATTATCCATAAGGCAAACCCAGTTGCCTAGGGCCTGGAGAGAGACTAGGGGCCTGGTGGATGCTAGCTCCCATCAGCTAAAAAAGCCAGGTGACCATCAGCGGTGGGCAAAAAGTGCTATTTTGCCTAGGGCCCCATTTCATCTAATCCTTTTCTGGGTCCATTGCTTATAACTCATAAATGGGAAGAGAAACAATTTGTACCAATGACAATATGCCAGTATAATACACTCTTTTTTGTCCCTCTACTATTTTTTAATAGGTTTTGGAAGGTTTTGTTTTGATATTTGAATTGTGAAGTATAATTTTAGTGACAAACATTAAAACCATCCAGCTTGTGCGAATATTGTTTAATACAGTAATAAAAACTATTTGATTGTGAAGTTACTGAGACCATATGAAATACCAAGGTGATGAATGTTATGATGGTTAAAGTTAAATATTTGAGGCAGCCTTTAACAGGAATTACTATTATTTGCCAATGCTTTTTATTTGTTATGTACACCATCACGCATCTCTGGCCAAAGACTGCAGCTTCATCACAATGAAAGGATAACCCACAAATGCTTTCAGTTTTCCTTGTCTTTGGTGTGATATAAACATATTTTTTTTCTGCACCTGTGACCCAAAGGGTTAAAGGGAAGCTGACAGAAACTTAGGGAGCTCAGCACAATTTTTATGAGTCGCAGGAAGGGGCAGCAGAGAAAAACTCACACTCCATAACAGATTGCGGACACAGGATCATCTATCAGGACAGCGGCGCAGCCAGTTTCGGACGGCTCTGCTCAAATGAAATAATATATCTTTGAAAAGCAATGCCGGCTATAGGATGTGGCCCCATATATCACGAGAGTGGATACGCTCCAGGACCATTAACACTTCACCTGGTATCCCCCAGTCCTTCAGAGGACGACCCTGCCCTTGTCCTCTTTTACTCGCTGCTCATCTACTGAGGATGTAGAACACGAGGAGGGCTCTGAGATAATTCAAAGGCAATGAAGCAAGGAGGCTTGTGACAGGTTTAAGCTCCTAGATCTTTGACTATGCAGAAGTAACCTCTAATGGAAGAAGACAGCATCCAGCAACAGCAGCCACTGTGTAGATCTACATTACTCCATCTCTTCCAGGAGGAGAAATCATTTAAAATACCGGTAGCCTCCTATCAGGGCAGCCAGCAATATACGGACTTGTTCAGTAAAAGGGGCATTTGTCATTTTTATGCAATTCATATAAAAAATAAATAAACAGTGAAAATAGATGCCTTTGTGAATGCAGGCATACCCACTGCTTAACCTTAACTTATCTTTCAGCGTATTTTAAGGACATGCTTTCAAATATGTCAAAATGATACTTCCACAAGAAATTGACATTTCTATGAAAAACTCATTAAAGTAGGTAGTTTTAAGAGTTATTTTTATTTAAATAATACATGTGGATAGAGGCCATAACTGGCTTCCCACCGAAGCATAATGCAAGATGATCCGGTGTTCATGCTCAGAGCAAATGTAGACAGCCTTATCTCCTGGCTGTACTAAGGACACCACTAACTGGCTTATCAGAGTCACTTCATATCCAAACAGCTATCTGATTTACCTGAAAGCGGACCTGAACTCAGAACTTCCTCTGCGCTAAAAGATACGCAATCGCATAATAACCTTTAAAGAAAAGCATTTCTTTATTACAGCCTACAGAATTCCTGCAATAAATCTGCAGTACGTCTACTTCTGCTTTCATGGAAGCAGAGAAAGGGTTAACATTCTGTGTCTGCCGAGACTGCCGAATTTCTGTGCTGATACAGCTGAGAGCTCAAATTAAACTTGTGATTACTTACAGATGAAAGGGAATTAGACGGGCTCTTCTATCTAAAAACACACAGGTGCATTTCTCTGTTTTCTTGTGTCCTGTTCAAGAGTCCAAGGTCCCGACTAGGTCTAGGTGTCTAACTAGGGGGGCCTCATCAAAATCTTGTTAAGGGGCCCTTTGATTTGGAGGACATGAGTGTTGTACCAAAGGAATAACTCCTGTCTTGGACAGTTATTTAGAACCTTCCCATAGTCTTCAATATATTTTTCTTTTAAAAAAGGAAAACATACACCACATGTAGCAACATTCACAGTGCAGTGGTGGCGGTGCGGTCTAACGGCGCATGGCATGGTAATGCACTGCATTCAGTGTGTTACCGCAAAGTACACATTGTCACAGTGAAGCATACTTTTCAGACTGTATGCGATGCAATGCGCAGATAACGTGCAATGTGGCTTTGCCGATCTGTTATGTTCCTGCTTCTACAGGGAACGCAACACAACACATACTCTGAACCTAGCAAAAAAAAAAAAAAAAGAATCCTATGGGAACAAAATAAGGCAATTTAGCCCATCTGTATTGTGGACCAGATGTGCCGAATTGGTATTTTTTTGTGCTTCCTGCAGTCCTCTGACCATACAATTGTTTCAGGTGAAAATCTTAAATACACCTGATTTTTAGCCCTCATGGCCTACCTTTCAGCATCATGCCAACTTATTCTACTTATTTCATCATTATTGTAGTCCCACCCATGAGCATTAGCAGGACACCTCTTGCTCGTCCCCCTATTCCTTCTCCCTGGCATAAAATGGGCTGCTCAGCCGAAAGCTGAGAAACTCATCTACACACAGATCAGAGACAAACTGTCACCTGAAGTAATCAGGAAGAACATTAATCCCAGGTCTACATGTAGCTTAAAACAGCTCCTTACAGCATTATTCTGTTCAGTTCAACTCAACACTCTGAGGCACCACATGTAAATGCCCTCATGTTTAAAGAAACAACATTAATGGGCAGCATGGTGGTGTAGTGGATAGCACTCTCGCCTTGCAGCGCTTGGTCCCCAGTTTGAATCCCAGCCAGGTCAACATCTGCAAGGAGTTTAAATGTTCTCCCGTTGTCTGCTTGGGTTTCCTCCAGACACTGGTTTCCTCCCACATCCCAAAAACATGCAGATAAGTTAATTGGCTTACCCCGAAATTGGCCCTAGACTATTTACATGCACTACACGATACATACATAGATGTATGACTATGGTAGGGAATTGATTGTGAGCCCCTCTGAGAGACAGTTAGTGACAATATGCTCTGTACAGAGCTGCGTAATATGTCAGCGCTATATAAATACTTAAATAAATATTAAAGTAAACCTGAGATTAGGCGAACAAGGATTTTTAATAACCTAAGTCTTCTTCCAGCCCCCCGTGGTCTATCAGCTCCCTTGGTGTCCTTCTGGTCCAATTCACTGTGCTGCTGCTTCAGGGGCTGTGGTTTTCGGGCTGTGCACCACCTCGATCGTGCTTTCATGGCCAGGAGAGGCCCAGTTACAAGTCTGTAGGCACTGCACATGCGCAGGTGATCTAGAAGGTGCACGTCTGGGACAGTGCATGCACAGTAGCCCGCATCTCAGTCAGATGCGGACATTAACGGGGGTGACAGCAGCAGAGCAGAATGCACTGGGAGGACACCAAGGTATCTAAAGTCGTGTCCAGATCTTACGTGCCCGGTGGACTTGTTGTCATAAGTTTGGAAGTTGGGTGGTGGGTACAAGGATAGTAAGCGACTGTCGTTTCGCGTCCCACTGATGCCTGGTCATGCTGCGTACCATCCAAGAGAAGGTAGTGAACTCCCGGCATATACGGGGCCTAAGCCCCGCCCCTTTCGGGACGTCACTACCCTCGTGATCAGAGCTGGCTGCCATGACGACGGAGGCGCCGCTCTGAAAGTCAAGAGGGCGGGGAATTAAGACCCGCCTCGTAAACAAAGACCGACAGTAATCGGTCAGCATTGCTAGCAACTACATGCAGCAAAGCACCTAAGCTGCGTTGGGGCTCTCTGTTGCCAGTGCCAAATACAAGGCACCTGAGCACGGGGGTCCCTATCAATAACGCGCTGCCAGGAGTAGTCAGGCTTGTCAGAGCGAAACCCCCCCAGTCTCAGCAGCCGTGCAGATGAGGTGACAATAGTGCATTTAAAGTGACTACCATTAAAAACACTTGCTGGGAACTTTCATATTCTTACAAACAGCCAACATTTATCATTAATAGACAGAACTGGCATCTAGCATAAAGGCAACCGCGCCTACTACAACCCAATCTGGGGATCTGTAGATGCCCAAATGAGTCCACTGGACCTGGGGTACAGAGACCATATACACTGGTCATTTGACTGTAGGACCCCATGGGACAATTATTAGTCCTATTCCAGTAAGTCATTGCTGGGCAAGAACAGCATTCCCCATCAAAGTTTTATATTGCTCATATGGCATAGGGTATTGCTTTTCAATTTTTCAACCATATATATCTAAATCTAACATTTACTATTACAAAGCACCAACTTCATCCCCCACAATACACTGCATATATAAACCCCAACCAAGAAGCCTAAAGTTTTAACTAATCAATATACAATAAGTTAGATCTTAAGCCTCATCTACACGGGTAGATGAGGCTCCGGGATCGCCTCTTCCGCATCCCCGCGCGTGCCCGCCGCGTCCCTGCTTGCCGCGCGTGCGCCGGATTCTATACCCCGCTCGTCCCTGCCGGCACCGCTTATCTTCTGCTCGATTCCCTGCCATTGTCCCCTCGCGGGGAGCGAGCAGGGAATCGGCGGTGGGGAGATCCATCTTGTCGGATCTTATAAGCCACATCGCCGCCTCATCTACGCGTGTAGATGAGGCTTAAGGGTCCAGCATACAACAAAGTTCCATTTAATCATTGTGGCCTAAGGGTCCTATGGCATCAGTTTTCAAAATTAGTCTCGTTTCCCTCCTCAGTAGGAGTCTCTCCCTATCACCTCCTCTCCGGGGTATTTCTTGCTTTTCCAAAGCTGCAAATCTGAGATTAAATCTCTCTGTTGCATGTTCTTCTCTCATGTGTGCAATTAGACGGGTACAGCCCCTTCCTGACTTGATTAACCCGATATGCTCACCAAACCTGATTTTCATCAGTCTGGTCGTCTGGCCAATGTAAAATCGATCATATGGGCATACCATAACGTAGACCACAAAATCTGTCTGGCAGGTAAAATAAACCCTTACTTGCATCATTTCTTTTCCCAAATGTATACATTTTTGTGTAATTAACCTCTTATACCATACCACTTACAATGTCCACATCTGTGGTTACCATTAGGAAGAGCAGCTCTGAGCCAGTCCTTCTGTTTAGGAGTAACAAACTCACAGCTAGTTAGCATATTTCCCAAAGTGGGGGCTCTCCTGAACGCCACCCTGGGAATATTACATGAAATCAACGTTAATTCAGGATCTCTAGTAATCATAGATGAATTCGAGTGTATGGACTTTCTGATACGGTCCGCCATAGAGGAATAATCAAATGTAGAAGTCATCCTTCCTCTGTTGTCCTTACTTTTGTTTTTAGGAGATAGCAATTCATATCTCTTGCTTTTGTGCTCTCACTTTAGATTTGTTCAACAATTCAGGGTCATACCCTCTTCTCCGAAACCTAGCAGTGAGTTCATTAGCCTGTGTTTCAAAGTCTACTTCTCCACTGTTGTTTCTCCTCAATCTTAGATATTGGCCATAAGGAATGGCCTCGATGACATGCCTAGGATGAAAGCATTGTGCATGAAGAATTGCATTTGTGGCTGTATCTTTTCTATAGCCTTTAGTAATGATTTGATCATTCTCTATGACGATTTTTATATCAAGAAAAGTTACTTCAGACCTGTCAATTTCCGATGTAAATTGCATATTGATTTCATTATGATTCAATTGTTGCATAAATTCAGCAAACTGCTCCTCCGTCCCTGACCACACCACCAGGATGTCGTCCACGTACCTGGACCATTGCCTGACGAACCCCCGGAACGGATTCTGGTCCGAGAGCATGGCAGTCTCCTCCCACGCCCCCAGGAAGAGGTTTGCATAGGAGCATGCCACGGGGGTCCCCATGGCCGTCCCCGACACCTGTTGGTACCAACTGCGGTCAAAAAGGAAAGCATTATGTGCTAGGACGAATTCTAGATATTCCAAGACTATTCTATATAATTTTCGTCTTTATTAGTGCGTAAAAGAAATTGTCTCACCGCAGAGATACCTCCAGAGTGTGGGATGCGGCTGTACAGACTGACCACATCAATAGTGGCCAGTCTGTCGCCAGGGACCCACGTGGTGCGCTCCACCATCTGCAAAACCTCGAGGGTGTCCTTAACCACTTGATGACCCAGCCTTTACCCCCCCCTCCTTAAGAACCAGCACTGTATTTGCTGATCTGTGCTGGGTGGGCTCTACAGCCCCCAGCACAGATCAAACACCAGGCAGAGCGACCAGATCGCCCCCCTTTTTTCCCCACTAGGGGGATGATGTGCTGGGGGGGTCTGATCGCTCCTACCTGCGTGTGGCTGGCGGGGGGGGGGCACCTCAAAGCCCCCTCCACCGCAGGAATCCCCCTCTCCCTCTCCTCCCTCCCTTCCCCGAAGATCCGAGGCTGCACAGGAACGGATCTGTCCTGTGCAGCCTCTAACAGGCTCCTGCCTGTCATGTGACAGCGATCCCCGGCCGCTGATTGGCCGGGGATCGCTGATCCAGTACAACGCTGCTACTGTTAGCCGCGTTGTACAAATGTAAACAAAGCAGATTATTTCCGCTTGTGTTTACATTTAGCCTGCGAGCCGCGATCGGCGGCCCGCAGGCTATTCACGGAGCCCC
Organism: Hyperolius riggenbachi; assembly: GCF_040937935.1. Taxonomy (NCBI): domain Eukaryota; kingdom Metazoa; phylum Chordata; class Amphibia; order Anura; family Hyperoliidae; genus Hyperolius; species Hyperolius riggenbachi. Next base: position 150,642,392 of record NC_090651.1, on the reverse strand, counting down.
CCGCCGTGAATTGACAGGAAGGAGCCGCTCGCGCAAGCTGCTGTTTCCTGATTAATTAGCCTGCAGCCGGCGACGCAAATCTGCGTCGCTGGTCCTGCAGCTGCCACTTTGCCGACGTGCGGTATGAGTGCGCGCTCGGCAAGTGGTTAAGATAGGATGGAACTCCCTCAAGTAGGGGGCGCAGGAGGTGGTCCAAGTACCTGGACAACCTCTCTGTGAGTGATCCACATCCAGAGACTATGGATCTTCCTGGCGGTGCGGTCAGGGACTTGTGAAGTTTGGGTATATGATACCATACAGGACGTCGAGGGAACTGCGGAAGCAAATCCTCGGCCAGTTTTTTAGAAAGAAGTCCTTCTTCCACCCCTCTCCGGAGTAGTGTACAAAGTCTATTTTGGTATCGTGTTGTGGGGTCAGAAGGCAGGGGGAGGTAAACCTCAATGTCATTCAACTGTCTTAATGCTTCTTCTTGATATTGCTTATTAGACATGACTACAAGGTTCCCTCCCTTATCTGCCTTTCTAAGTACCACCTCACGATTATTCCTAAGCCAGGTCAATGCTTTCGCTTCGTCTCGAGTCAAATTAGATTCTGTGGTCTTATAAATTTCAGCCTTAATTTCTCTAAGGGTACATTCAAAAAAGTGCTCCAAAGTTGACCCTGGAACAGTAGGAAAGGGATGCACCGATCTATAGGCTCTAAAAGAGCCCATATCACCCAATCAGTAATGTAAAAGTACAAAAGGTATTTTACATTATTGTTTACTGGGATTGTTCAAATTGTAGGTACTGAAAGCAATACGAATGTGATTCCAGAATATGGTTACAGTTGTTTATGATACAGGTTTATATGTCTAGATATAAAAAGGAAGTGGTCTTGTGTAAGAGTAAAGGGTGCATTTCTGACAAGTGTCCAATCTGACACTCAGCAGGAAGCAATTAATACAAATGTATGTTAGAAGATAACAGACATCGTCACATAACCTCTGGCAAGTTCACCTGTCTTGTAACCAAACTTCCCAGAGCTTTAATACAGAGCTATATTATAAGCGGATGAAATTATTATACTACAGCCTGAGATTAAGCTGAAATATAATGCATAGCAGAAGAACCACACAAATTCTTTGGGGAAATACTGTGATAAATATATGTAACATTGAGATGCAGAGAGTGTCACATTTTTCACCTATGTGTTATGGACAGGTTAACTTTAAATTGTATCTAAAATATTTTGTCTTCTAAATAAAAGGTCTGTTATCCTCTAAAGCTTGATTAGCTGCATAACTTTATCTGCAAAGTCCTATTCTTCAGATATTCCTTCTTGTCAGTTCACTGCAGTGGTCAGCAATACTGTAGATAACCCTCTAAAACTGCTTCTCTCCCTCCTGCCATCTTCTAATGCAAACATCTTTACCTCAGAAAGGCCCTGATACACAAAGCGGCGGCAAAGTTGCCATGCACAGGTAACATGTGGCAATTTTAACAGCGCTAACGCCGCCCATTTGCGCCATGTTCCTTACCATAGTGATGCATGCATTATCTTGGTTAAGTGTGTGGCGTTATTAGGTTAACGCTGTCAGTATCGATAGTATCGACACCAAGTTTACCGCTGTTTAGTCCATCAGGCCCCAAAAACTTAAGGCGCACACATAAACACAATGGTTGTTGCTTGAAGGGATTAGTCCCAGTCCTTTTGGGCAACATTACAAGGGCCAAGTGCTATACAGACCCCTTGCTCTGCTATGACAAAGTGACGTGTCTGTTTCTATGGAGAGGGAAGGCAATGGCGCAGGGCATTATTTGCTTAAAATTAGTCAGTCATGAGTGTCTGGTGTCTCTAGACGTTGCAGTAAATTGTTGGCCACTACTGTCATGTTTTATCTATACACATATCTAGCCATAACTCTGCCCTGGTATATTTATTTTGATTCCGACGGTTTATGAGATTAGAAGGGTGATGTGAATTCTACAAAGTTTACTTGATTGTGTACGCTGTCGGGGATGCTGACATGCTGAGCTAAATGGATCTCTTTCCAACCATTAAAGCGGACCTGAACTCAGAACATCCTCTCTGCTCTAAATGATGTGCAACAGCATAATAACCTTTAAACAAAAACATTTCTTTGTTACAGCTGATACAAATCCTGCAAAAAATCTGCACTGTTTCTACTTCCTGATTCATGGAAGCAGACATATTGTTAACATCCTGTGCTTTCAAATGGGCTTATCTGGCTTATCTGCCGTGGCAGTCATGTGACACTGGGGAGAGATCAAATTACATCTTGTATTTGACACAAATGAGGGGGTGTTAAAGGAATACTATTGATGCATGCATTTATTTTTAAATGCTGTATGTTGTAGCACACATTAGGGCAAGTACTAGGAGTAATTTGATTCCTCACACAGCTGTTCCTCTCAGCTGTAAAATCCTCCGTCAGTTTTGGCGTCAGTGTTGGATACAAAATGTATCTAAATACTGACTGCTCCCAGAGGGCTAGACCATGTCACTGCACAGGGGAGTTGCTATCAACTCCTCAGTTTATAGTTTAATTAACACCTTGCTGAAAGAATCGTATTGACATGGTGGTAAGGGGTTAAAGATTCTAGCAATGTGTGTTTATTATCTTTGCTTATCTTGACTGATAAATATACTAATAATGCTAATTGTAGACAGTGGTCTGCCCCTCTCAGCAGCTTGTAAAGTGGATTCAGCCTGGAGTGAATCACCTCAAGCAGGCAGCCAGACAACCAGTCTGAGTGTAAACACAGACTAGTGTTATAGCTAGTTATATTCCAGCAATATTACAGCTCATTTAGTTACCTGTTACCACCTCAGATCAGCCTATTTCTCCTCATGTCTCCTGCATGCTGTGAGTGACACAGTGAAATACATTTGTGAGCTGTGTGACAGAGTAACCAAGCAGCTCAGGGTGACCAAAACTACTATGAGCTGTGTGAGAAATGAATTTTTATGCAGGGATAGCGAGAGAGAGACCTGGGGGAATAAATAAAGTGCCCCTAGCACTAGTGGTAATGTGTACACTAATATAGAGTATTAAAAAAAAAAGTCGTTTCAATCGATAGTATTCCTTTAAACAGGCTAAACTCTCTAAATACACACGGGGTGCATTTCTTTCTGTTTTCCTTCTGTACCGTGCAAGAGTTTGGGTCCACTTTAACCTTTTCCTTACACGTCACTTTAAAAAGCACTAGACTGTTCATAATTTTATGATTACTATACACCCATAATATTTAGTTTTGATTACTTCCTTAAAAAAATTGTACACAGAACTTAAATAGAGGATAGTATGGAGACTGTAATTGCTGACTTTCTTGGCTGTTTTGACAATCCTCTGACTTATTGCAGGTCAGACTCTGAAATTAGTGGATTTCTGCAAAAGTCACATAGGCCATGGTCAAGGACAGCTGCAGTTCAAGGGGGAGGACAGACATGGAAAAAGGGACTGCTGCTCATCTCATGGAACTTCAGGCTGCACATTCCACAAAGACGAGAAGAGTTGCTGCCAAGGGAGGGACTGTACATGGAAGCAAGGCAATGCCGAAGCAGAGGTAGAAAAGGTGTGGGTCAAAGAGTACCAAGAATTAAAACTATAAAATGTACAGCTCTGTGTCTGTGCGGTCAGGATCAGCGGGTAATAGGGTTAACATCCCACCTGCTCGCCCATAAACCATTAGACCATTGTGAATTGTTAACCCTACCACCCACCGATCCTGGCAGCACAGACACCGAGCCTTATATTGCAGGCTCTGTCACACATATTTTTCACTTTAGATCTTCTTTAATACCTCAATGCATGAGTAAAGTGAAGGAAGGAGAGTGCTAAGGGCTGCCTCACCCCCTCTGCAGGATGCCCCAACCCCCTCCTTAGAAAGGGGCTGAGAGTTACTACGGAGAGGGGTGGGGGACTACAGCCACTCAACGACTGAGAGGAAGTGGAAGGGCTGAAGCCTGCATGCAGTTCCTGGAAAGAAGTAAAGAGAAGCAGCATGTGCTCTGTGATAGTGACTTTGTGGGTGTGAGGCTGTGAACGTTATGCAGTGTGTATATGTGTGAGACTGCACTGTGTTTGTGTGTCTCTGTGTTTATGCACAGTGTCTGTCTAGTGTGTGTGTGTTTTGTCTCTACTCTGTGTGCACAGTATGAGTGATTAATTGAAAACTCCAATGCCTACAAAACTACTACCCCTCTGGAAAAGAAGTGCCATTGTACATGGAAGAAGGGTCTGCAGCACATGAGGGTTGTATATGGAAAAGGGCTGCTGCTGCCCATGAAAGGTTGAGTGTAATAGGAAAGAGGGTTATGCATGGAAGAGGGGTGTGGCCCAAGAAAGATAGCATGGAGACAAAGGCTATCATTTATAAAGGAGCTGTCGGAAAGGAGAATCAATGCGGGAAAACACCGCTGCCGGTATTTTAGACTTCTGGGTGGGCATTCATAAAAATGTATCCAGTTGCGATAGCAGAGCGGAGATTCCCCGAACTAGGCTGGCGGTAGGCAGGCGGTAGGCTTGCGGAAGCACAGGAAGCAGCCGAGTTGATACATTTCTCCGTGTTCCGCTCTACTGCAGCTGCCTGGGAGGTCTGTGTCTCCATTCACTTTACATTGGTATCGCCACATCAGACACACACTTCCCGACCTCACACCGCTTGCGGTAATCTTTATGAATTTACATTTTGTTACATTTGTTCCGATAATCACCGCACAAGGCGGTGATTTATCACTCTGCTCAGTAGTGTCAGTTTTTCATGCGGAAAGAGCCTTTATGAATGCAATACTTTCTGAGTGTTCGGTAAAGTCAGCTGTTTTAAGCATGATAGCCTAAATGTACAAATCCATACCAGAGTGAAGCCAAAAGATCTGCTTAGCACCCAGAAAACTGGCATCTTTCAATGCCCAGCTAAAGTATATTGAAAAAAACAGACAGCTAAGCTAAGGTGTAATGCAGTGCCCTACTGTGCATATCTTACTTGCCAGAGTTGTCATTTTCCATACTACATTTCTGCAGCTTCCTTTTCTCCAAGGCTCCAGTCTGACATTCCCAGTTCTAACTATCAGTACTTCCCTGCTTCTGGCTAGTCAGAGGAGCTCCTCTTATATACACCCTGAGGTAGACTGATCATTCGATAATATTCAGCATGTCTGATCTGTTTCCGATCGAGAAAGAGATCTATTTTTCTGCAGTTCTGATCTCAAAATCGATCCCCTTCTTGACCAGAAGCAAATCAGACATGCTGGAAATTATCGATTGATTAGCCGATCTGATGGGAAAATTGCATAGTGTGTATAAGCCATTAGATTAACACAAAGTGGCGCAACCTAGTGTTAATAGCTGTGATCTCTGAATAGCTGAAGGCAGAGAGGAGGCAGGGTGTGTGTGTGTGTGTGTGTGTGTGTGTGTGTGGTGTGTGTGTGTGTGCGTGCGTGCGTGTGTGTGTGTGTGTGGTGTGTTTTGTGTGTTTGAGTACACATGTGTGGTTGGAAGCTACCAGTTCCTATGTTTTTGTGTGAGTTCTGCCAACTTTCACTCACCGCCAAAATCTGTATATCATGTATTTACCTCCATCATCATACCCCTGTGTATATATAAGATTTGTTTGTGGAAGCCTTTAGAGCTAGCTATCTATCTGTCTCTCTCTCTTATCATTTTCTAATATCTGTTTATGGCCAGCAATACCAACTACGGTATACGTTCGGCAGCCCTGACAATGATTATGGGTGGCTGGACTGATGTCAGGTTGCACAGCGTGACTGTGACCACCATGCCTGAGAATTTATGTCTGCTATTGATCAGTGGGTGCTGTCATCATCTGACCAACAAACAGTTCCCAGTGACAGCACAAGCAATCTGGCCAATCTGCTGAAATGGTCATAGGCAAGATATTGCTAAACATACCTGAGCATCTGGATCAATACAGTTGCTTTTATTTATGCAAATACTTGAGCTAAAACATCAGAACATTGAAGTGTGTGCTGGGGGTGGAGGAAGGACAAGCAGGAAATTTCGCTTCAGGTATGCTTTCAGGTTTCTGACAATGTTAACCTTTTAGCTGTGCTGTTATTGAAATGACATTACTTATCACATCTAGCTTAATACAGATTGCCCAGCAAGCTCATGGTGAAGCTTCTAGGAAACCAAAAAGCCCTACTAAAATGCAAAACTGTAGTTTGCCTTCTTAAAACAGAGGGTATTTGGGATTATTCAGGTTTGAGAGAGCACATGAGGTGCCCCACAATGCATCACTGCTAAATATGCAAATTATCCCTTTGTTGTCCCTGTAAACTAAACACACCTCCAGAACTGCCGGTATTCAAATATGTGTCAGTACAGTTGGATTATTGTGGCTCTGCACAATTAACAAGCTGACACATCATTGCATTCCAGGGGTTCTGGAGGTGTGTTTAGCTTAATGAGACAGCAAAGGGATGATTTGCAAATTCAGCTGTGCATCGTGGGACACCTCATGCCCCTCACTTGAACCTGAATAATGGCAAATACCTTTTGTTTTAAGAAGGCAAACTTCTCTTTTGCATCTAAGTGAATATTTCTTTGGTTAATATTTTTTTTCTAATAATTATTTTATTTTAATAAGCATTTTACAGAAAAAAAATAGATGTAGTAGATACATTTTTTTTTAATTTTTTACCCTTCCTAATTTTCACATGGCAAGTGCCACTGCTATGGAACACCTAAACATATATTCCTTGTCTCTTCTTTTGTCACTATGCTTTTTTTTTCATTACTAGCTGGGCATACAGTAGACCTATAATCTAGCATTATTCTTCCTTTGCAGAAGTGTAAAGGCAGCCATACACTGGTCGATGTGCCATCAGATCGACCAGCTGACAGATCCCTATCTGATCGAATCTGATCAGATAGGGATCGTATGGCTGCCTTTACTGCAAACAGATTGTGAATCGATTTCAGCCTGAAACCGATCACAATCTGTTCAGCTGCTCCTGCCGCCTGTCCCCCCCCCCCCCCGCGCATACATTACCTGATGCGGGCTCCCGGGCGTCTTCTCCGCATCTTCTCAGCGCTGCACCCGCTCCATCCCGGCGCTTCCTGTGTCACTCCGTGACCAGGAAGTTCAAATAGAGCGCCCTCTATTTGAACTTCCTGGGTCACTGCAGTGACCCAGGAAGCGCCGGGATGGAGCGGGTGCAGCGCTGAGAAGATGCGGAGAAGACGCCTGGGAGCCCGCATCAGGTAATGTATTTTTCATCGGATCGGCCGCCGCTAGCGACGCGCACTTTACCCGCGGGCGATCGAGGGTAATTTCCCACACGGCGCGATCGACGGACCGATCTGATTTCGGGAGGAAATCGGATCGTCGGTGGCGTTTACCGCGAACGATTGGCAGTAGATTCGATCCCAGGATCGAATCTGCTGTCGAAACGGCCGGGAATCGGGCCAGTGTATGGCCACCTTAAGTGTACACTTCACAAGGATTTTTTTGGACATAGAATCTACATCCTGGAACCTAAACTGATTAATAAAGCTCATTCTTACACCGGGGCCTTATAGGACCATTGAATGTTAGGGCATAAAGGGGAAGACCATGGCACACCCAGCACCACTCTAGGGCCAGTGACTGGCAGCCCTAGCACTGTGCACATAAGCCCCACCATCTTATAAGAGCTGTGGCTATTCTAACTCCTCCAATAAGCAGAGGAAAGGCAAACAGCACACTTCAAAAATACATAGACACACACTGTACATCAGTAATGCCACACTTACTACTCAAACAGAAATACACTACATACACACAACATAAATAAAGACGTGTGTGGTCAAAAAATACAGTAACACAACCACAACCCCAGTGTGACAAGACAACGACATTCGTGCAATTAGCTTTTCTCGAAAATGAGCTGATGAAAATAGAGTTGATAAAACACACAACAGACCCTAACTTACACCCCCACTACATGGCATTTATGCATCACATAGTACATAGCACGGCATTGGAACACATGCATATAAATAAACACACACAACCCTGCAAACACATTTCATATATGTACAGTAAGAATGGTCAATGAGATGTAAATAATTCTGACTTGATGGATTATACAAATTTGTGCAGCTCGAATTTCACCCTTGTGGGATTTAATTGGTCCAATTTCAAGCTAATTTGCATAATCCTGCATCAACCCAGAATTATTTGCATCTCATTGACCATTCCTAATGTACAGTAAATTAAAACCACCAACCACCATTAAACATCAGCACTGACACGCAGCTTAATCCAGTAAGGTGCCATGGCTGATAATTTAGGGCAATACAATATGGTGTCATTGGCCACACCCACTACTGACCACAATGTGTATCCATTCCCACATGCACAATGGTTTCAACCTACAGATGAACAGAAGCAGAAGCGTATTACACCATAGTGAGTGAAAAACACTGTATTAGTGATACAGAAACAATGTATAAAAGCTCAATGAGGCATATTGATGATGCAGGGAGTGGACAGAAATGTTGCCGGTACTTCTAAACAGGTGCATAGCGTGCACTGAACAAGTACCTTGGCAACGCATATGTTGCCTGATATCCTGCCCTATGCAAGGAGCGCAGCACATGGTACCCAGACAACATGCACATTACCTAGGTAATGCATGCCCCACTAATTGTACACCTGTGCCAAATGAGCATCATTTCCTAGTCTTGGAATCAAATTCACAGCCTAATGCTGGGAATACATTTTGCGGCTCGATTCTGCTGCCCGAATGATTCCCTGCTCGATTTCGCGCCCGATTCTCTTATCTTCCATTCAATTTTCTTATCTTTTCCCATTATTCCCTATGCGAAATCGAGCGTGGAATCGATCGGGCGGGAGATCGGACATGTCGGAAATTATCATTATGCACTAGTGGGCAAAATGGATGAATGAAACGATTAACATATCTTCACACTGCATTATGTCACATAATGGCTATTCTCAGAAAAGCATTCTGGTTAAAAGAGATAGACCCATTAGACATTTCTCTACTGTTAATACATTCTAGCCATAGGGGAACTGACCACTTAAACAGGCCACTGGCAATGAAGTTTAGTCAATATAATGATGTACTTAGTATAGCTAAAAGAGACAAAAGTTGCTGATACTAGCAGTTATGAATACATAGGTAGTGGCGTAATTTGTAATATAGATTTGGTTAACATACTTCAGTTAAAAAGCATTTACTGAAATAATACATCAACGGAAGCTAACAGGAGCGAATCTGTCATATTCACACTTCAAAAAAATATCAGAGACAGGATAAGTGCATTAAGAATAAAGGCCATATGTTTTATCTTGTCAAAGTAAGTAACGATGCAGCTCCTACCAGCACAGTGTTTGTATACTGATGTAAAACCACACACTTGACAATGTTTTCTAAATAAAAACTATACTGTGATAATATCATAGGAAGGATTGAGCAATTTAGAGAAATTGAATGGCAAAAATATATTTTATGGTGAAAGCATATGATGCTGAATTTCCAACCCCACACTCTCATCATTGCACTCCAGTCAGCACCACTATTAGTTTTATTGCTATTATAGTAGCAAGGGGCAGGACATCTGAGGTAAACAAACCTCTGATTGGACACTCCGATGATGATGTCAAAGGTCTTGTTTGGATAGAGCTTTCTGGTCAGTCTTTCTGTTTTTTTTTTTTCCGAATGATCATTCAGAGTCCTGTTTCTATAGTAATTCAGCATTTTCAGCTATAAAGGCACTGAACTAGGCTTATGGTGCCCCCTAGAAGGCAGTGAAGATGCAAAACCACTACAGTCCTTCTGATCACAGTAGTCTTATCATGGAACCGTATATTTTATCACTGAGGACTCTCTGAGGTCTTTTTGCAATGTACAGGATCTTCTTAAAAAATTAGCATATTGTGTTAAAGGTCATTATTTTCTGTAATGTACTGATAAACATTAGACTTTCATATATTTTAGATTCAAATACACACAACTGAAGTAGTTCAAGCCTTTTATTGTTTTAATATTGATGATTTTGGCATACAGCTCATAAAAACCCAAAATTCCTATCTCAAAAAATTAGCATATTTCATCCGACCAATAATAGAAAAGTGTTTTTAAAACAAAAAAAGTCAACCTTCAAATAATTATGTTCGGTTATGCACTCCATACTTGGTCGGGAATCCTTTTGCAGAAATGACTGCTTCAATGCGGCATGGCATGGAGGCAATCAGCCTGTGGCACTGCTCAGGTGTTATGGAGGCCCAGGATGCTTCGATAGCGGCCTTAAGCTCATCCAGAGTGTTGGGTCTTGCGTCTCTCAACTTTCTCTTCACAATATCCCACAGATTCTCTATGGGGTTCAGGTCAGGGGAGTTGGCAGGCCAATTTAGCACAGTAATACCATGGTCAGTAAACCATTTACCAGTGGTTTTGGCACTGTGAGCAGGTGCCAGGTCGTGCTGAAAAATGAAATCTTCATCTCCATAAAGCTTTTCAGCAGATGGAAGCATGAAGTACTCCAAAATCTCCTGATAACTATCTGCATTGACCCTGCCCTTGATAAAACACAGTGGACCAACACCAGCAGCTGACATGGCACCCCAGACCATCACTGACTGTGGGTACTTGACACTGGACTTCAGGCATTTTGGCATTTCCCTCTCCCCAGTCTTCCTCCAGACTCTGGCACCTTGATTTCCGAATGACATGTAAAAGTTGCTTTCATTCGAAAAAAGTACTTTGGACCACTGAGCAACAGTCCAGTGCTGCTTCTCTGTAGCCCAGGTCAGGCGCTTCTGCCGCTGTTTCTGGTTCAAAAGTGGGTTCATGCTTCCATCTGCTGAAAAGCTTTATGGAGATGGAGATTTCATTTTTCAGCACGACCTGGCACCAGTTCACAGTGCCAAAACCACTGGTAAATGGTTTACTGACCATGGTATTACTGTGCTCAATTGGCCTGCCAACTCTCCTGACCTGAACCCCATAGAGAATCTGTGGGGTATTGTGAAGAGAAAGTTCAGAGACGGAAGACCCGACACTCTGGATGAGCTTAAGGCAGCTATCGAAGCATCCTGGGCCTCCATAACACCTGAGCAGTGCCACAGGCTGATTGCCTCCATGCCACGCCGCATTGAAGCAGTCATTTCTGCAAAAGGATTCCCGACCAAGTATTGAGTGCATAACTGAACATAATTATTTGAAGGTTGACTTTTTTTGTTTTAAAAACACTTTTCTATTATTGGTCGGATGAAATATGCTAATTTTTTGAGATAGGAAATTTGGGTTTTCATGAGCTGTATGCCAAAATCATCAATATTAAAACAATAAAAGGCTTGAACTACTTCAGTTGTGTGTAATGAATCTAAAATATATGAAAGTCTAATGTTTATCAGTACATTACAGAAAATAATGAACTTTATCACAATATGCTAATTTTTTGAGAAGATCCTGTATATAAAAGCATGAAGTTTTGTTTTTCATTTTGTCTTCTGCACCAATAGACATTCAACTGCTATGTGTAAAGTGTAAAGGTGCCCACTAATTACACAGTTGTGATTGTACGATCTTACCACTTCTATGCAATATGAGGTACTACCTAAAGTAACAATGCAAGGTGCCAATCAACAGTACAATTTTTTCATCAGATCATTTCTTTTGACGCAATTGTTACATTTAAAAGTCATTGGAAGTTAATTAACGATTGTTTTCATAAGCGGGTAAATTAGTGCATTTTCTCTCTTCTGGTTCCATCGTAAAATCCAACATATAGATCAATTTAATTTTCTGATCAACCATAGGATCGTTTTACATCGATTTTCGACACACCCTGTGCAGTTTTCTGTACAATTATAAAAATCGCATCAAAAGATCGCATCTGATGAAAACATTGTACTGTCAACAGGCATCTTAAAGGTGGCCAGTGGCCACTAACGATACAATTTGCTGACCGATTATTTACGAATGATTCTTCGCATGAACGATCAGAAATAATCGTTTGGGACCACTAAATAAACAAAACTCTCCCAACCAATATGATCAGATCAATGAAATTGATACAAAAACCGGATCAATTTAATTAATCTGATTGGATTGGTAAGGATATTTTTGTCCATTAGTGGTCCTGAACAATCATTTATGATCATTCATACAAAGAATCATTCGTAAACGATCGTTAAGCAAATTGTATTGTTAGAGGCCACATTAAGAATGATTTTCCACATTTTATTTGACTGATACTCCAATTAGTATTTAGTAACCGAATGTTACTGACATTGACTTTCCAGCTTGCAGCCAGTTATGACTTTTTTTAAATACTAAATTATGATTCTTTGCAACAGTTCACTGTATGCTGGTTTTCACTAAAACGTATTTTTTGCGCTCCTATTTTCCTCTGCAGTGAGTACTTCTGTTACACAAGTCAGGAAGTTCAATGAGCCAAATGTCTGTTTACAGAAGACTGGTATTATGGAGGGGGGAGGGGAAGATAAAATGCACTAATAAATACTGAAAAAAGTAGCGAGGACAGGGTATCCACAAAGCCTAGCCACCACCCGAGTTACTCACTAAGTAAAGTAAGGGTCCTATTCCTCGCCCCAATACCCACCCCACCTAAAAAAAGGATATATTTTGTTTCTATCTAAAATGCATATACTGCTTAGAAATTGAAAATAATGTTTAGTAATGGGTAAAATGAAATGAAGGTACCATTTTCCTGCAGATGTTGCAAATAAATATATTTAAAGAGACACTGAAGCGAAAAAAAATTATGATATTATGATTTGTATGTGTAGTACTGCTAAGAAATAAAACATTAAGATCAGATACATCAGTCTAATTGTTTCCAGTACAGGAAGAGTTGAGAAACTCCAGTTGTTATCTCTATGCAAACAAGCCATTAAGCTCTCCGACTAAGTTAGTTGTGGAGAGGGCTGTTATCTTACTTTTATTATCTCAACTGTAAGTGAACTGTTTACTTTTTCTCTGCTAGAGGGGAGGTCATTACTTTACAGTCTGCTCTGAAAGAATCATTTTGAATGCTGAGTGTTGTGTAATCTGCACAGATTATAGAATAATGCAATGTTAGAAAAAACACTATATACCTGAAAATAAAAGTAGGAGAATATTTTCTTTGCTGCTAATCTTCTAGTAATTATTCATAGTACACAACCAATTCATTATATCATATTTTTTTTCGCTTCAGTGTCTCTTTAAAGAGAATCTGTATTGTTAAAATCGCACAAAAGTAAACATACAGGGCGTTAGGGGACATCTCCTATTACCCTCTGTCACAATTTCGCCGCTCCTCGCCGCATAAAAAGTGGTTAAAAGCAGTTTTAAAAAGTTTGTTTATAAACAAACAAAATGGCCACCAAAACAGGAAGTAGGTGGATGTACAGTATGTCCACACATAGAAAATACATCCATACACAAGCAGGCTGTATACACCCTTCCTTTTGAATCTCAAGAGATCATTTGTGTGTTTCTTTCCCCCTGCAGCTATTTTCCACTGAAGTGTCAGGCTGTTTCTTCCTGCAGAGTGCAGACAGCTCTGCCTGTATGTAATTCCTCAGTATGTGAAAGCCCAGCCAGCTCAGAGGAGGATTTATCCAGCTTGTAAAAGATAATAGAGCAAAGAGAAGCTGCACGAATCTAAATAACACACAGGCAGTGTGCAGAGAGGGGCCTGGAGGGGGGAGATGCATCACAGAACCACAACACTGAAGAACTTGGCAGCCTTCCAGACACAGGCTGACAAGTCTGACAAGAGAGAGAGAAGTTGATTTATTACAGAGATGGTGATAGTAGAAAGTGCTGCAGTAAGCCAGAACACATTAGAATAGCTTTTGGAACTTGTAGGATGATAAAAAACAGGATGCAATTTTTGTTACGGAGACTCTTTAAGTTAATTTCCTGTTTTGAAAAGACAACAAGACTAAAACCTTGTACACACTTTAAACAATTCTCTAGAGTGAGTATAGCACCCCCTGACCCTCCTCGATGTGTTGGTCCCCCCCCCCCCCCAATTTGCACCGTCACATTAGCTGGGGAGCAAAACTGCTCTATCTAGCTGCTGGATGCTGCAAGAGTGTAGAAAGACTGTTCAATTACTCACTAGCTACTAGACTTTAATGATCTATAGGTGAGAATGGGGGTGGTCAAGTACCAGAGGCACCTGGTAGGAAGTAATAAGGGCCATGACAGGGGTAATTTGGATAAGTGTAATTTATAAGCACACTTATGCTTTAAAAGGAGTACGGTACGACCCAACACCTACACAGACAAGAAGGGTGCTCAGCTCAAGCAAGCAGCTCCTGTTTGAGCTATGGAGAGTGGAGAGGTCTCAGGGGAGGAAGTAACCAGGTGAGCTTTGCTTATCAAGTAGATAAACAAACACTGGGCAAGGTTTTTCACCCTGCATCATTACTTTCCGTCTGACATCACTCTGTGCTCTGCAATGACAACCACATAAAGTTCAAGTGATTGCAATTCCATCCCAAAAATGACCAAATCAGGTGGCTGCCAAATCAGATTAACAGACACATTCAGAGGTTGCATTTTTGTCTGTTCTAATGCCCTCCACCTAAAAAAAATGAAACACCGCTTGTTCAAAAAAGACTATAGTTCAGAGCTGTCTTATTGCTGTCCGTTTACTGGAGTGGTGTGACAGCAGGTCTTTATTCACATTGAGTGATGAATCTGATATAACTCAGCCTGTCACTACACATTTCACCATTGTTTAAATGCCCTGTCTCTTTCTGAGTTCTTACTGAAGTAAGTTTCAGAGTAAGCAGCACGCAGCCACTGCTGCAAAGAGGCCAGCTACAGATATTTAGTGCTTGTCAATGATGTTTGATGGTTTGATTGGGTGACAACTCAATGTCACTAGGTGCTCCTGACCTATGGCAAACACCCTGTTACCAACAGGGATCAGACAGACTGATTAAAACTGTATTATTTTTCTACACCTATATGATGCAGTGGAAAGTCTATGACACTTCTTTACACTCATATCTCCATCAGTAAAACCATCCTTGATAGCCGGAGCTGAGCGTGACAGAAAAGGAATATCTGTATGGGGATCAATGTTCAGAATGAAAGATAGTAGTCACCCTATGGATCATGGCCTGATCCCTATGGGCAACCGTTTACAACTGGGATATTTGATCAATATTATGGTAGGGATTAGATAGTGAACTCTTCTGAGGGATAGTTAGTGACATGACCAGTGTTCTTCTCAGAATTTTTTTCCAGCCGGGTGGCATGAAAAAGTAGCCGGGTGGGGAGCGATGGGGAAATGCAGGGCTGGTGCAACTCTGCTTTTGGCATACGAGGAGGATGAGGAGGTGAGCCAATGACAGCTGAGTGCTCACCAAAAAGCCTGGGGAGAACACTGCATGAATACAGTATATACTCTGTAAAGCAGTGTACAAGATGTTAGCGATATATAAATGCACAGTATTAAAAAATAATAATTTATTTTTAACGTGACACTAAAGCAAAGATAAACTTATGAGATAAGGAATTGTATCTGTAGTATGGATAATTAATAGGACATACGTAGCAAAAAAAAGAGTCTCATATTTTTATTTTTAGTTATATAGCTGTCATTGGAACGCCCACCCAGCGGGAGGTGACGATGAACCCGTCGTTGCCTCCAGTCCGGCGTGTGTACGGATCTTTACTACATGCTTGTTTCAGGTGTGTGATTCTGATACAGACTGGGTCACCAAGTCAAGGAGGTGGTGGGATCTCTACAAAAAGGGTTCATACAGCAATAAAAAAGAACACGTTATTTTACTGGAGTGAAAATGTGTAAGGACATTTGAGAAGGCGGTTATTGCTGTATGTGTCCTCATTTTGAAAAGATTACCACAAATAACAGTAATGGTAACATTCTCCCATTGGTGATCAGTAAGAACAACAGATACCTGACAGATACCACTCTTCGCAAACCAAAATGAAAAGTTTGGTTAGTGGTATTTAGACATAGTTAGGGTGAAACAGTCTGTCTGTGTTATCTTTAGGGGCAGATATAGATTTTTCTTAAAATGATATTGTACTTATATTATATATGTATTTTATATATATAAGTGTGGTTACACTGTCTTAAACAAGGTCCTAATAATTAAAGTAATATCCTTGCATTATTGATTTTTTTGTTATAGTACTGGCATGTCCTCTCTTTTATGAGTAGTGTGGGCTGGAACCCAGTAAAAATCACAAATCACTTTATTAATACTAAAAAAACAGCACTTTCTGGAGTGATTTCAAGGTATCTGAATTTGGATGTGGCATTCCTTGAAAGATATTGCTCGGAAAATGGTGTAGGCACCGCGATTACGATTTCAGCAAATCGCTCCTGTGGACTCACCATCAGTACACATACACAATAAGTCAATGACAACTACTCAGGGACATGAAAAGTTCTTAAGGCTGGCCAAAGAGTTCTGAAGAGCTATAACACTAGGGTCAGTGCAGGAACGACGGGTTGGACAAAGGATTGGGAAGGCTCTATGCTCAGCGCTGCCTTATATGTTGGCGCTTTATAAATCCAATAAATAAATAAATATGCAGAGCAGGGGTGTCAAACTCAATTACGTAAGGGGCCAAAATCTAAAGATAGTCTAAGTCGCAGGCCAAATTTTTAAATCAGGTTTTAACATTTATTGAACAGTTTCAAACTAAGTGGTGTAACTATAGCGACCATCGGGGGCCCTCTATTCACCCTTCTGCAGATTAGTGCAGTAGAGCAATTTTGTATTTACCTTCTCCAGCACTGCTTCAGGACTCCTCTGATCTTCCTGACAGCCACACACTCTATGCTGCATACCGCTGGCTCCTGAGGCACGTCACATAAACTGAAAAAGGAGGTATGCTGCATAGAGCAGAAGAAACACAATACATCACTGGAGCAGGTAAATATTACACTGCTCCATTCTACCATGTGCGGGAGATGGATTTGAGTAGTAGGCATGTATGTCTTTCAAAAGCAAAATGGGGGTTAAGAGGTTTGGATCCCAGGAGGAGGCCCCATTGGGGGGGGGGGAGGGGGGGCAAGGAATGTCTTGTGGGTTATTCATTTGCCCCAGCTCAAACTGACAATGTTTCAAACAGAAACCCTGTTACATACAATAATGCACATTTGAAACTCTTGAGGGCCGCATAAAATGCCATGGAGGGCCGCATTCAGCCCGCTGGCCTTGTGTTTGACATCTGTAGTGTAGAGTATGGACTTGAAAAGTTAAATAAATAGGTATCAGCACTTACATTATGGCATTGATACCTACAGTAAAAGTATATGGTGCTGAAACACTGATGTCTGAATATAGCAAAAGCTGTAATATTCATTTTTCATGACGTGAATCCGTCTTTGCTTCAAACCAACAATCATGAGGAGCGAAGGTTCTTTTTTCCAAAGAAACATTTTCCTCTACATAACTGGCCATCTGATGTGAACATAGAGGTATTTTACTACCTGTGAAAGTTCAATTAGCAAGTCAGCTCCTGAGAGTTTAATACAGTACATAAAGATGTGGCAAGTCTCCCTAATGTATATATGAAATAAACTGTCTGTCTTCCTTGCAGGGCATTCGTGAGAAAAAGCAATGTTACCTCGCTGTTACGGTACCGGAGACAGTGAGAGTTACAATGAGAAATTAGACCAGGATACGGTACACAATGGATTATGATCTGGCTAACAGCATTACAATGTAATAACAGATGTTAGGGGAAAATGGAGCCACCACATGTTCAAAGCTTCTGCTTCAACAATTGTTTAAACCTTAGGTTTTTGTCCATTGTTCAATGAAAGAGTAATGAAAAAATCTATGTGGCTCCTGTTGGGACATTTCAATCTCTAGATTAATTGAATGTGAAAGCACCACTAAAACACAAATACAGACTGGCTATAAACATCTACACAGCAAAAGGTGAAGATGTTAATTAAAGGGCGACTATTGTGAAAAGTTGTAAGATTTAACAAATACATTTAATATGTACTTTTCTTCTGAAGTAAAATGCTCTATAAATTACCTTTTTCTCATGTTGCTATCACTTAAGCCCAATCTACACGATACGATTCTTTCTACGATTCGATTACAATTCTATTTACGATACGATTAAATCCGACATGTCCGATCAGGATTCGATTCAATTCGATTTGCCATTGTTTTGCAATGGCAAATCGAAGTGAATCGAATCGAATCCTGATTGGACATGTCGGATTCAATCGGATCGTAAATAGAATCATAATCGAATCGTATAAAGAATCGTATCGTGTAGATTGGGCTTTGCAGTTAGCAGTAACAATCTGACAGATCTGACAGGTTTTGAACTAATGCATCTCCTTATGGGGAATTCTCAGCATCACCTTTATTCTTTACAAATGCACTCCCTGTAAAGTATCCCTACATGTTTGCACACAGTTTTGGTATTTTGAGAAATATATTAAAAAAACTTTAGAATCCACCATGAGGAGATGGACTAGTCCAATACCTGTTAGATTTTAACTACCTAGTGTAAGTGACAGCAACAAAGGAAAAAATAAACTTATACTGCATATTATTCCGGATTAACTGTACATTTTATACGTATGAATTTTTATTTTTTGTGAAAGTGGTCCTTTAAATATGCTACATGCTATCCACATGCCAAAGTCCTGTGTCTGAAATATGTGGTCACACTGTATCTGGTGTAACTATCTAGTTAGAACTAGGTGTACCTGCAGTTTTCTTTTGAAATCATTTTATGTAATTAATTACGGTGCCAAATAATGATACTTTCCTATTGACTGCTGCCAAATATAATCATTTATCAAATTCAAAAGTTTAGTTTATGTTATTGTAAAGGAATGGCTATTCGAAGAGTAAGGTGAGTGTGATGGTTAGCGTTAAGTTAGGCTAGAAGTGTAACCTTGCAGTGAGAAGGATATGGAGGCAGACATATGTTTTCCTTTTAAACAATGCCAACTACCTGCTTGTCCTGATCTTCTTCCTGGCTTTAGTAGTGTTTAAAGGACATTTACTGTAAAAAACCCACCTTTTTTTAATACTGTTTATTAGGGCAACATTTCTACTAGTACTAGTAGCACTTTAGTTGGAAGCAGGGAATTTGGGTGCCAGTTTTTGGCTTTACTTTGGGTGACCCATACCTCCAAGCACCTGCTATATGTAGCCGCATTTTACAATGCTGGTGGCCCTGCCACGCAATAAATATTTATTGGGTGCCGTGGGAGCCCAACATTCATACCTAAGCCGTTAATTTGTCAATGCCCCAAAAACAAGAGCAATAATCACTATTGCTCTTGTTTTTGGGGCATTGACAAATTAACTCAATGTGACTGGAAACTAGTGCATGCTGTATCCAGAATTACAACACTGTGCTCACCATCATAAAAGTCACAATTCAACCACATGAAGTGTTTGTAGAGAGCAGGGCACCAGTGTAATGCTCAATTCAAAATTTAATCCAGCAGGTACATCAAACAAATTACAGCACACAGGAGTATAGGCGGCCTGTCAGCCGTTTCACGGGTTCCCCCGCTTCATCAGAGGCCCCATATGGCTTATACTCATGTGTGTTGTGATTTGTTTAATGTACCTGCTGGATTAAATTTTGAATTGAGCATTTCACTGGTGCCCTGCTCTCTACAAACTCTTCATCTGGCCGATAATTTGTATGTGTGCCTTTTTTGCAGTGCGAGGATAGTTAAAATTAGGTGTCCGTTCTGAAGTCTGCAGCTACACAAAGTGACGGACTGAATCAATTCATACACTAATGGGCTGGTGCTTACTTAAATGTTATAGTGAGTGTTGAGCATATTTGAAGGTTAGGGCAAGAGCTAAGTTTAGAGTTAGACATCATTTTGAGGTTACCATTAAGCTGAAAAACTAGGAAAGTTCACTTCTGAGTCACCTTTTCAATGATGATATTTGAAGCATAAACAAAGCACTGAGACATGAGCACCATGCGCACGCTTTCCGGGTAATGATGAATTTTTTTCTTTGTAAAAGTATTTGTGGAATAGTCAGCTAGTCATCTGATGATGATGATCCTTCTTCAAGAGTTCACACCTCACCTGACTAATTCTGGGCATACATGTCGCGATAGTTGTTATCAATCGAGCCGCTGATGGCTCGATTGATAATATTCAACCTGTCTGATCACCGCGGCGGATCGATTCCGCGCTCGATCCCCGCGGGCGGACAATGGAAGAAACGAGAAGCTGATAAGGAACTGCCCGTGGGGATGAGCGGGAATCGATTCACGCGGACGAGCGGGGACGTGCCGGCATCGAGCCAGCGGCTCGATTCCGGTGCAGAATTGCACCGTGTATGCCCAGCATGATATCTCTTTTAGATATATGTATAAAGAAATACGGGAGTACAATACCAACTGGCAATGCCTACATTCTGTGGATGTTCTGACATAATGAATGAAAAATGAAAGCATGGCTAACTTAACACAAACATGCTTAGCATATTATTCATAAAATGTTGCTTAAATAATGCAGAATACGGACATACCACAATAATGCAGCTCAAATTTGCACTGAACAACAGAAAACAATAATGTAGAAGCTATACAAAAACAATTCAAAATGCATGGTTACAAAGTTGCTGTCTAAAAAAACATAACTGAGGTAGTGACAATAACAAAGGCACAGAACACACAAACACACACACATACCCACACACTTGAGCTGAACATTTGCTGTAGGAAAGTTCTGTCATTATTGGAACAAAAGATATTTTCTCTAAAGAAATCAACCCAACTAAGGCCAGTATAACGAGGGAAATTTTTATTTTGCAGGAGTGACGTCACATGGAGGGAAGGGCAAGTGGGGAGAATTTTGGCTGCTACTCAGCCAAAGTGATCTGCCAGGCCAGATTGCTGGGTGAGCTGTCGAGAGGGGTCAGGGACTATCGTACACACAATGGATTCTTAGCAGAGGTGGTCATTTATCAGCCGCATCTGCCGAGTTTCATCTACTGTTTGTACAGAGTTTTAGGAGAAGAAGTCTTGAGTGGTCTGATCTGCACCGAAAGCTATGAACATCCATTAAACTGACTGTACTGTACAGAGATATTTTGCTAAGTTTAATAACTGTAGATGGATCTGATTTGCACGTCCAACTATCATCCTAAATGAGTACATACCTAAACTCTA
Organism: Hyperolius riggenbachi; assembly: GCF_040937935.1. Classification (NCBI taxonomy): domain Eukaryota; kingdom Metazoa; phylum Chordata; class Amphibia; order Anura; family Hyperoliidae; genus Hyperolius; species Hyperolius riggenbachi. The sequence goes on along the minus strand of NC_090651.1, from coordinate 150,621,227 downwards.
AATTAGCACATGCTGTTCCTTACTACCTTATTTTGTTACCTTTCCAGCTTAGATTAAATGTCATTGTCTACATGTATAAGGTAAGCCCCAAAGTACAGTCAAGACTATGACATGTTGGTAAATATCAGTCGATCCTACCCATATTTCAGCGTGTTCATGTGCAGGACCAAATGATATGAACATGGATGTGAGATTCTGGTGCTGGCATGGGCAAGATGTGTGGAAGAGACACAGCTTGTTTGCACAGCATTAAAGAGACACGGAAGCGGGAAAAAAAATATGATATAATGATTTGTTTGTGTAATACAGCTAAGAAATAAAACTTTAGGAGCAGAGACAAAAGTCTAATATTGTTTCCAGTACAGGAAGAGTTAAGAAACTCCAGTTGTTATCTATGCAAAAGAGCCACTGAGCTCCACAACTTTCAAAGCCGCAGAGAGCTTTGTCTTTTGAAGCTTGTTATCTCAAGTGTCAGTCATTGTATTGTTTTTTCTTTTGCAGAAGACAGTTCAAAAGTTCACTAACTCCTGAAAAAATCATTTAGAATGCTGAGTAGGGTGTGAACTGCAAATATTAGAGAATTATGCAATGTTATAAAGAAAACTATTTAACTGAAAATAAAAATATAAGAACATTTTCTTTGCTACTAATGTTCTAGTCATTATCTGTACTACACAACCAATTCATTATATCATAATTTTTTCACTTTGGTGTCTTTTTAAGCTGTGGAGAGTGGCTAAGTGGTGATGGTAAGTCCAACTATGGCTCCTCTCCCTGCTTTGATACCATTCTTTGAATGCTGTGAGCTCTTCTCCCATTTGCACCCAAGTGGACTTGCATAGGATCCAGGACTAAATAGGAAAGCCTTTGGCATGAAACGGCTCTTGACCACCTATCTGCTTGTACCTCTCTGCATCCTGATGTAGTACTGTTGCCTGTAATTCTTAACCTACTGGAATAAAGATTGCATTTTACTGGTTGTGCGCTTTCGCTTTGCCTTCTATTCTGTATCATTGGATCATACTGTAGTATTATATCATCGCTATTTTTACTTGAAGTGTGGATATACATGTGCAAAACCAAAAGACGCTCATATACCAAAGGTGTCATTTTCACCCTAGTCTTTCTTGCACTGAGCAACCAATTGGAAAAACTGCAATGTCCTTGATAATCCTTAACAAATGAAACAAACAAGGCCTTTTAGGGGTGAAAATTACTTCTGAAGCAACATACAGTGCAATGCTAATCTCAAGATAAAACTTAGCCATTAATTAAAGCATAAATAAGTATGACAGCAGTATACCTACATCCAAAAATAAATTTCAACTGAATAAAGGTAGTCTATAATGCATATAAAAATGCATCCAGTTAAACATACATTAATGTTCCTTCGTACTTAAACACCTGACACACATTTCGCAGCTAAAACTCACCTCTTTATAGGCCAATGATTCAAATACATAATACATTCATACAAGCATTGGATGCAAACGAGAGTGGTGATCCCACATAACTAATTTCATAAAGAAGCACAAAGTTTACTACAGAAAAAATATAGCTGTTGAAGTGTTGTGTATAAGCAGATTTACACTTCTCAAGTCACAGTTATATATGGGTAAAATAATTATCACCACGGTAATACATCTAAAATGGAAGCGGTGTGCCAAAAAAGAGAGAATTGCTGTTGGCAACATGTAAGGCTATACATTTCCATTTATACATTACACCGCGACTTTAAGCCTTGAAATGCGTGTCTGGCATACATGTATATTGTACATGTCTATGTATCTAAATGCAATGTTATATATGTAATGGACTAACTGTATGCAACTGAAATGTATTTCTGGGTGAGGGTAAATTGTTTTCATATGTTTTTATAATAGCATTAAAGCCTTAGTTTTACTGTGGGATTAGCAACACACACAACATATTATATGAGGAGTATTCTTTTGCCACAAAAAAAGGAATTTTATTGTTTAATTTCTTCAAGTTCATCCATGACTAGTTTTCCAATATAATTTTTGGCAGTGGCTTATTCTATGTACGTCATTGTGGACCATAATTATGTATTGTCTGGAACACCTACTCGCCCAATGACCTTCAGAAGACGTAAAAAAATGAATGAAGATATCTATCTATCTATATATTATCTATCTATGTGATTAATCATTGTAATGTATGTCCTAGGGCAAAAAAGAATTCTCCTTGGGTAACTGCCTCAGTTGAGTTGAGTTCCTCAGAGTTCACCATCATAGTGCTCAAAAAACAAAAAACAACTGGGGTTAGGGAGGATTTACATATTTTGATTCTTAATCCTCTTCAGCTCACTGACCGCCTGCAGTAAGCTGGGCCTGTGAACTTTTAGTAAATGAAGCCATGAAAATGCATGCATTGCTTCAGAAATTACAAGTGACTCCAAATGATACATCTGACTAAGCTGGACTGTAGACAGACTCTATAGAAGCTATATTTACAATTTGTTGCTGTACTAGTTCTCTACAGAAAGCATAAATAGCACAATCCTCTATTAAGTCCTTTTAAGAAATCACAACCACTTGTGCACTTAGTCTGTAAAGCAGAGCAGAGCCCCCACTGTTAGCATGAGAAATCCTTAAAAATAACCCTTGCCCCTTTGAACGTTCTCTATGATATGGAAACATTATCTGAGGAATATTGCTGTGGCTATCTATTATCCCTCGTCTATATTTAACCCTCCTTTTGTTCCTAGTTGGCTCAAATTACTGGAAGTGCTAAATATAAAAAGGACCCTGCAGTAGAACATTTTATTCATTATATTTCCTCTGTTTATTAGGCAAATCCAAATCTACACACTCTTCAATTTAGGGTTTATTTAAAGTCAGAGTGGATTTAAATAGCTTTAAATAGTTTACCCTCATGATACTGTGATACTTCCCTTTATGTCACCAAAATATATTTAGATTTCATACAACAATAAGAAGGACGACAGAATCATTTTTCATAAAAATCTTTTGCCACCAGTGTGTGATAGGTAAGTGTGAATGAAATGCTTACTCTCCAAACTGGATTATCATCAAAGGGAATTCTTACATAAATGTTTATTGCCCATGGGAAAACTCAATTTCTCTATTCATATGAGAAGATGATTTTTTAACATTAATCTAAATAGGAAAATAAATTGGTTTATAAATATAAATATAGACAGATCTTGAGAACAATATTTGAGAACAATATTTTAAAGACTACATAACACCACCAAATGTTCTGTCCCTGTTAAAATTATTTCTTCATGTTTATAGAACTATCATACTTCATTATGCCATTTAATAAGTTCCACAACATGTGCAAGATACAATAACCAATCACAAATCAACTTTCATCACCTCGCTGTGATTACGGAATGCGATTTGTAGCTACATGTTACTGCACTGTACACAAATCACTTTACTGTTAATTAAGTTCATAAACATTATGTACAAGGCTGCTTCTAACTTTCCTCCTGTATACTTTGCAAGACACCTTTTTCTAGCATCTCAACAAATTTAACCAAGGCCAGATCAGAATAAAGTTCAACGGAACAAACGATAGATAAAAATGAAAACGTACCGTAAGTAGTATTCCATAACAAAATAACATTTTGCTATAGAGTAATAATAATACTATCTGGAGCCACAAAGATGTTTCTTACTATACATTTCTATGATAAAAAATAGAAAATACTAAAGACACACATCAATATTTCCCAGAAACATTGGTGTCACTCTATTCATTTTTGGTACAAGATTGCTACACATTATTATTATAAGCATGCTAACTGCTTAAAACTTGTGGGAAACACTCCAGCAAAAATCATTATGAAATACAGTAAAGAGTCTCTGGGTCTCTGGACTCTGAAAGAAAATGAACAAATTTGTTATTACAGCATAATGTCTATCTAAATATATTTGACACGCACCTAGTCATGTTCTGTTTGATTAGAGATTAGTCTGGGCAGAAAGTGACAGGAAAACACCTCAGAAGATCACATACAAGCTTATTTCATCTTCTTTGTCTTAATGAGTGACAAAGTCACACTTACAAACTATTAATTCACTTTCTAGTTTCTCTAGACCAGATTAATGGAAAAATATATCCATTAAATGTAGCTATGCTGTGCATTTAGACTATAAAGCAGTGGATAGGTCCATGATAGTTGTACTGAATTGACAAGAACGCGACTCCCCACACCACACACACAAGCAAACACAGACTTAGACACCCACCCATATTTTTAAGACATGAGCAGAAAATATTCAAATGAATACATGATGTAGTAAGGAGTTTCCCAACATCATTAAGATAAGGTTACGGTATGTGCCCCTGTGTAAAAAACAAAAGTATCATTTTATTTCAAGTAACCCTTAACATATTTACAATTTTTTTGTAGTACCCACTATCTGCGAAAAATCTGCTGCAAAGCTATATTTCTTCTGGTCACAAGTAGCTCTAACGCCTCAGGTATATTTTACATATCTTTAAATTTTCCGTAAACTTTATACCATTATGATGCATTTATTTTAACTGGCAGAATTACCCCATGAACTTGTCAGAAGTATCCCCATGGGTACCCATAGCCTACGTTGAAAGCCTGCGCTATATCGCTAGAATGCTACACCATATTCTCCTGTTGTAAACCTGAAAATAATTAATACAATTTACAACACAAGTAGCTGAAAAATGACTGCTGTTTTGTAATAACTTCCAGGGAAGCTGTACAATTGAATTGTTTGTACAATAGGCCCACTGCTGTGTGTGGAGCGCACGATCAGTAATTGAAAGAACAGACCTGAACGTTCCTTTCATCAAGCCCGTTAGAGACATTTCCTGCTTTTATAACTTTAAAAAAACCAAGACACTTCTAGCTGCCTAATTATATGTGACTTGTTAGCCTAAATAATTAAACATCCTTTCAGCGCTGTCGTGGAAAGTCCTGACCCCGCGGGTCAGTCATGTGTATTTTCAATAACTCCGATGAGTTTTTAAGTGAACACCACAAGATTGTGCTGTGCTGAAGTTTAGATATTGTTGAAACCAAATCAGCAGGGTTCATTGACGTTGCACTTTATGTTGAATTTGCAAATATACTTTCTCTGACCCCATAATAATTTACTGGGCACAGTGTGTGCTTGTTTGATGCAACCAAAGTAAATTCAATCTTTGAACCTCAGTCCAAGAATTAAAAAAATGTCAGTTGATAAAAATATCACCACTTATGCCCTGCTCCCTGTGGCTTTCCAAAATATTTATCTAACATGACGTTCATGCCATATTTTCCCCCAGAATCAGTAAAATGTAGAAGAGTATGAAACACCTTATTTAGAGAGATAATTTCTCCATTATGTTAAAGGCTATAAGTTTTCTGCAATCTAAAGAGACTTAAAACCAGAGCCACAAATATAAACTACTGTCTACGTAGCTGTGCATAAACATACAATTGCATAACTATGCTCAATTTCTATTCACTTCACTTTGGGGTAATCTATTAATACAGTTTTGCAAGTATAAAAAAAATATTTACATAGCAAATCAAATAGTCATAAATGACTGAACAGAGAAGTTATATTTAGAAAGTGTGAAATTGAAATATTTTCAATACAGCATGAAAGATGGAAAGGGATGTCACCCAAAAGTTCCTCATAGACTTCAATGGGTAAAATCATGGTCTGATCACAATCAGGCCAAGAAAATAATCACAAATACACAATAATAACAATGTCATTCTATTTGTAGACAGATCCACAAACACTCAAGGTGCATAGTTATGTTCTATAATTGTCACCTGTGGCAATCAGAACTTCATCCTGTGGGTGACAATTTTGGCCACAAGCTCATGTAAATACAGCCGAGTGACGGCTGGATTGGATTGTGATTGGTGTGGGTGACAGTATGCTGTCTGTAAAGGCATCTTGTTGTCATTCACTTCCACTTTAGTAGAGATTCTAAACTGAAAAACTCTGCTAATTGCTAATATTTTTTGTTGCTGTAGTGACACATCTCCTGCTTATTCCCCAACCATTGTCATCTCTATAGGAAAGACTTGCTGCCCAACTATAGGCCAAGCAAATGTATCTGGGTCATCATGAGCTATTTGAATATTCTGATATATCTGAACAGTGATTTTTAACAACCCCAAAGATGGTTTGGGGTGACATATGTGTGTACGTAGCTTTAGGCCAGCTAACCATGCAAGTTTATTTTTCTTGTATGGGTAAGTGAAGAGCAGGTAGTGCACCACTGCTGGCACCTAATAAGGGGTGGGGGTGATATGGTTGGTGGAGCAGAGAGGAGTGCAGGGAATGGGAATTTAGACATCCTATCTACTCTGCCTAAATGATTGTTCCTTATTTGGTGGTGTGAGCTTTACAAGATCACCACTTACTGGCCAAAGTTGGCTAGACTGGGCTGCTGTTATCTTATGCTTGCAAAGGAATTGGAGATAGCCACACATAGCTAGATTTGCATTCAAATTTCATCACATTAGCAAAATGTTACTTTAACTATGCAGTGAGAGGTCCTAATACAACAATCAAGCTAAACAGCATCTAATAAAGTAGATTCTCACACAACAGAGGTTTTGTCCAAATGTTCTGAAAGGTCATCAGTTGCACAAGTGTCAGTGGTTGGTGTTACACAGTTAACACTAGCACCATTTTCCTGTAAACTCATTTAAGATAACTCTGTAATGCTGGAGATACACGGCTTGATTTTGAGCCATTAAGATGGCTCGATAGATAATTTCCGACATGTCCGATCTCCCACCCGATCATTTCACCGCACGATTCCGTATTGAAGTGAATGGAAAATGATAAGAAAAACGAGCGCAAGATAAGAAAATTGACTGCGGAATCGAATGGCGAAACGATCGAGCAGGAGAATCGAGCGGCAAAATTGACCCATGTATTCCCAGCATGAGCATCTCCACCATAAAAACCAAGTTCTCCAAACACGTGTGATTTCTAGAGGTTATTGGGACTATGTTTCCAGGTGTATGTCATCTTATTAATTCACTCACTTGTAAAACTGGCTTTATTAAAAATTGTCTTCATTTAGGTGACAGGAATCTGGAGCTTTTGCATGAATCATATTCAACCATGAGGTGGATTGGTGGAATATTATAGTGGTTGTGGGAACTTGTAGAAAAATAAATGTAGGCTCTCCTTAATTTATTAGAAACCCATTGCTGCATGCCTGCAACTGCTTGTTTACTTATTCACTAACGTTTCAACAATGCTCACTGTGGGTGACTATGGTATAGGTGGGTGCACTAAGGCTACATTTCCACTACAAGCATGCTAATTGCATGTTAACATTCGGATGCAAAATTCGCATGTGAAATCACATACACATATATGTGATTTTTTTTATTTGGTGCGATTTTTACAAAGAAGGAACTCCTATTGTTATTATGTATCGCATATGCAAAAACTGATTTCCATGTAGGAAATCAGTTTTTGCAAAAAAACTGACAACCATGTTGCTATTTTTCAGATGTTGCATGTAGCGACGTCTGAAAAATAGCAACATGGTTGTCCGTTTTTTTTGTGGATGCAATTTTTGCATCTAATAGAAACAGTCCCCTAGCAATTCATTGCTGTGCAAATTTGTGTGCTGAAAAAAAATCGCACAAATTTGCACCCAGTGGAAAAAGGCCCTAAACTCTTCACACACAGCAGAAATATTTTTTAAAAATTCAGACCAACTTTTCACTAAACTTCCCTCCTTCTGCGGATGCATAAGAAATTTAGGTTGGTTCCTAGTAGGTTTGGAAATCTTTTTCTCAAGCTATAACACATTGCAGATCCACTTATTTTTTATCCATGTATTACAGTAGTTTTCACTGAACATGAATTTAAATCCCATACATTAGAAATAACAGGGTATGTCAGACTGGGCATTTTCTCCAGAGTTTTCGCCTAGATGATACTTCACAGTGGGGCAATAAAATGCATTTTAAACCACCAGCAAGCGAGAGAATATGCAAAATAATTTTGACAGTACTTTTTCAGCTGCTTTTTTGTAGTTTGCAATTGCAGAGAGATCAAAAGTTTTTTTTTTTTTTTTTAAAGAAGATGAAAATGTATCTCCTAGGAGAAAACTCAGGAGAAAAAGTGAATTTCATATGGGACATTGGGCCATTAACTTTTTCTCCTGAGATTCCTCTTAGGAGGTAATTTTTGATATTTCATTTAGAATAACTTTTCAGCACTTTGCAGTGAGAAAAGTACCAAAAAGTAGGTGAAAAAATATTATCAAAATCATTTTCGGATTTTTTTTTGCTTGCCAATGGTCTAAAAGGCATTTTATTGAAAAGTCTGAAAATATCAATTGGGAGAAAAAGCAGGAGATAAAGTGAATTGCATATGAGTCATTGGACCTTATTCAATTTACTTTTTCTCCTAAGTTTTCACCTAGGTTATATTTTAACACCTTATCAATATAATAAAATGTCTTTTAACCTACCAGAAAACAAGAAAATATTCAGAATAATTTTGGTACTTTTTCAATTGCAAAGTTGTTGAAAAGTTACTTTAAATAGAAGATAAAAAATGATCTCCTTAGAGAAAACCTAATGCCGGGCACACACGGCTCGATGTCGGCGCATCCCCGCTCGTCTGCGCGCGCGGATCGATTGCCGCACATCCCCGCCGGCGCTTCCTTATCACCGCTCGATTCCCTGCCACTGTCCACCGGCGGGAATCGAGTGGGCGAGGGTCGAGCGGCTTGATCAGGCCAGCTGAATATTATCAGCTGGCCGGATCAGCTGGTCAATACACGGTACAGAAACGTACCGTGTATCCCCAGCATAAGAGAAAAAGTGAATTGAATAAGGGCCTATGGCCCATATGCAATTTATTTCCCCTACGTTTTCTCCTAAGAGATAATTTTTCATCTTCTCTTTGAAATAAGTGAAAAAGTTCCAAAAAGTAGTTGAAAAATGACTATCAAAATTATTTTGAGCATTTTCTTGATTTGTTGTGGTTAAAAAAGCATTTTATTAAAGAGACTCTGAAGCGACATTAAAAATTCTTTTTAACTTCTAATCAACATGGGCATGTTTGCCCCTGCTAAAACACTGCTATCCCGCGGCCCCTGCAAAATCCACAACCAACTTGGTCGTAGATTCTGCTTCTCATGGAGGCAGAGCTAATGGCTGTAGCTCTGCCTCTATGCACGTCTATCAGCTGGCGGATCACTGCCTCTCCCCGCCCCTCTCAGTGAAGAAAGACTGAGAGGGGCGGGGGAGAGGCGGCGTTCAGCGCTGATAGACGGGCTGAGAGGCAGGGCTGTGGCCATTAGCCCTGCCTCAACAGGAAGTGCTGCCCGGGAACAACGGAGGGGATTTGGGGGGTAAAGACTCCTCGTTCAGCTGCGGGATAGCGGCGTTATAGCAGGGGCAGACATGCCAATGTTGATTATAAGGTAAAAAGCGATTTTTAATGTCGCTTCAGAGTCTCTGTAAGTTGCAAAATTATCACTTAGAAGAAAACTCAGGTGAAAAAGTGAATTGAATAAGAGCCAATGGCCCATATGCAATTCACTTTTTCTCCTAGATGACATTTTACAACTTGTCATTAAATGCCATTTAAACCACCAGCAAGCAAGAAAATGCTCAAAATAATTTTGATAATACTTTTTCACCAACTTTTTGGTGCTTTTTCAATTGTAAAATGCTGAAAACTTATTTTAAACAGAAGATGAAAATTATCTTCCAGTAGATAACTCAGGAGAAAAAGTTAATTGCATACAGGCCTATATGTGTATTGCACGTTATACTAGCAGCGCACTGAAATTGCACTGAAATTGTGCACTGAAAATGTACTGTACGTTGGCAAACATACCCCAAAGTGTGAAGATATGCTTTCTATTTACACACACTGCTTTACTCATTTCATACAAAGGTTAACTGAGATTTGAAACTCTACAAAGCTTCAGTGAGATTTGATACTACAGAATGGTACTCAACAGATATTAACTAATATTTAGTACTCTACATAGATCCATAGTGGTGAAGCTACATAGGCTATAGGCCTAAGTGCAAGTGTCTCCCTGCCCTAGGAGAAGTGGGCCAAATGCCATTGAAACCATTGTTATCCTTTAAAAATTCACTAGCAAAAAAAAAAAAAAACACTAATATCTGCAATGAATGTAGCTATAATACTCTCTAAGATTTGTTGTATTTTCTTAAGGATTTGCCTTACCTTGAGCTCTCTGAAGAATATACTGCTTCTTGCCCATTCAACTATGGAAAACAAGGTTTGGTCTGCCATTTTGCACATGAGTCCAAAGGTGTTAAGTTTGTCATGTTTGCTCCTGTTGGCTTGTTCCTGTTGCAAGTATGACATGATCTTGCTTTGGACTTGAGGCTCATCTGGCTCACATTTCAAGAGTTCCACTATAAGGTGTGGGATATTAGAGGGGGAGCTAGACTGATAGCTGTCCATATAAGAGTATCCCATGATAGACTCTGGAGAACTGGTGTAAGGATCCGGGTACTCCGATTTGATAGCACGACTTGGGAAATGCCCATAGGCCTGATAACCTTGCAGGCTGCCATGAGGTGGCATGGCCATGCTAATAGGGGACGTTACAAATGGACTTCTGTCAAAGTCTGTTGGGGGAAGGGCAGTATGGTTTAGAGGTAGACCTTTTGATGCAGAGTGGATATTCTGAATAGCTGAAGAAATGGTAAGGTCTGTGGGAATGGCTTGGATGACTTGGCTCATAGCTTCAAGTTTGAGTCCATTTGCTCGAATTAAAGCTTTTTTCTGTTGTTTCAGTGCTCTGTCCCGTTTGTACATTGGCCCAAATTTATTTCTTCCTCCTCGCATCCGGTCGGCCCTCACAGCTGTAAAATGAAAAAAGAAAGTCTAGCATTAGAACTATACATTTAATTTACTTCACTGCACATGCTCCATATTGCTGAAGCTAAGTTTAAGAATATTATGAAAAACAAATGTTTGCTTTCCTAAAACAGAAAGAATTTGCGATAATTCAGGTTGGAGTGAGCTTGAGATGTCTCCCAGAGCACCACTGCTGAATATATGCAAATTAACCATTGTACCCTTAGAAGCTAAACACACCTCCAGAACCGCTGGAATGCAATGATGTGTCAGCTTGTTAATTTGTACAGAGCCATAATAATCCAACATGCATACAGACTGTTTCGGGTTGTTTGATCCTCATCAGTGCATGGCATGGATTAATTTGGCTCTATGGTAATAATATTATATAACCATTGTGGCTTAAATATATTTACATTATACAGTACTGATTAAAGATCCTGTAAAGGGGGATGAGGCACTGCAAATGTATTTCTGTGATCACTGCTTATAACTATTATGTATTCCTAATATGATGCAAATCTTGATTGCATTTGTATATTATAGTAGCTCTAATACTCTAATAGTTACGTCCTCATTTGTATATTATAGAACATTTAAAATCCACATGTTATAAATGATACAAAAACTATACATTATTTATAACCGAGAGCTAATGGCCAATGGACAGCCAATCATGCAGGATGGATTATCTGAGCACTCTAAGCCACATTGGTCAAGGTAACCAGTGCCAACGGCTTTTGTTGCTTGCTGCATAGTGCCCACCGATTCTATAGACATAAACACAAGTGCTTGGAGAGTCAGCTGTTTGTGTTTATGTGTCAATACCAGTAAACATCCCTGGAAAAGCCATCTAATGTCCATGGCACCCATTAGTTTTATGTTTTGTTTTTTAAATATGTTCATACATAGCAACATATCATTTTGTCCAAACTTTCCTGGAAAAAAGTAAAATGATCTTAAAGGACCACTATCACAAACATCTATCATTCACATTTATTCCAGAGAAAAATGCACTATAAGTTACTTATTTCCAATGTTCCTGTCACTTATAGTAGGTAGTAAAAAAGCTGATAGATCTTACAGGTTGTGGACTAGTCCATCTCCTCATGGGAGATTCTCAGTATTACTTTTATCCTTTACAAAAGCGCTCACTGGAAATGATCTATATACAAAAAGACTCTGACCAAAGATGTCAGCCAGCTTCTGTACTCAGTAACATACTATTTTAACATACCCTTTTGTGTCATGGATTGTTATTTTAATTGCTTGCACTCTGTTATACACTTATACATTTTAGTCGTCATGTTACATCTGCTATTGTAATTACCTGTTCTGTATTTTGTACCAGTGTTCATATTTGATGTATATCATTGTCTGTATTATTATGTATCCCTTGTTTGTTTTCTTACATTGTACAGCGCCACAGAATATGTTGGCGCTTTATAAATAAATAAATAATAATATTAATAACAGTTGGACTGTGCTACTGCAGTTCAGTAATTGCTCCAAATAACCGAGAAGTACTCTTAAAGAAATAACCAAAAATCTTGCATGAGAAGATCTACTAGTCTAAAACCGGACAGATCTGTCAGATGACTACTGCCTACTGTACGTGATGGGACATAAGGAAAAAAAGTAATTTACCGGTAATTTTACTCTTGGAGAAATGTACATTTATATGTATGTTTTTGAAAAATCCTGTAAGAATTCATTAAAGCAGTCCATAATCATCAACATATGTCTATGTAGCATGTTTCATGAGTAATCATTAACCAATTACAAGCATTGAAAATACTCGCCTCTCTGCTTGAATGTACAGGATGCCAGTGGCAGTTACATGACTAATGCCAGAAAGTGAGAGAATCTCCCCACTGTTATCACAGGCAATTATGAAAACCTCACTGAAGTTCTAAGCCTACCTTATTCAAAACTTTATTATTTTGTCTTTATAACATTAAAAACAAATGTTTTATGAAAATAAAAACTCTGACACCACAGTAGGAGTGGGACCACCTGCTCCATTTCAATATCAGGGAATATATTAACAGGCCAACAATCATTTCTCCATTTATTTTGAATGTGAGGAGATTAATTTGTCTGTAGTAACTACTAACATCAGGGTTACTTAACTCTTTCATGACTAGAGCAAATACTGCCATTTTACAGTAACAATGGTTAATTTGCATATATTCAGCAGTGTTGCTCTGGGAGACATCTCAAGCTCACTTCAACCTGAATTATCGCAAATTCTTTTTGTTTTAAGAAAGCAAACTTTTGTTTTTCTTTACAGTATGTGAACTGCTAATTCATTTTGAACTGCTTTGTGCACTGACTCTCTTCCGAATAAAATGATATAATGGTACATTCAAAATGGTTATTTGTGGTAATTGTGATAAAATAAATGATGAAAATACAGACAACAGTCCTTAATTCTGTGAGCAGAGGGAGGTGAATGCAGCATGACAAAGCAATGATAATAGAGTTCCATTGCAGAGAGCTACTCTGATCTGTGACTGAGCTGACCATAGCAGAAACTCCAAGACTCAACAGCTACCCGCTGCAAGACTATGAACAGAAGTCTGCAAAGTCATGAATCAACAGCCTCCCGGGATACAACCTTGTCATGAGGACATTTACTGTCAGGAAGTATAATCTATACAGACTTCCTATCAGTGTCGGTGCATTACAAAGACTGTAGAGCTGTTGTAAGGATAGCAATTATAATTGGACCAGAACACAAAGCATAAAATAAATGCTATATGGAAGTGGACCTGGGTGGGTGAACATGGCATGGTACACAAGTTGTTTGGAGACACACCTTCTCATGGCAACTGCTACTGTTATTAGGGCCAAATGTGATAAAACAGTATAAAATATGTTTTGTTTTGTTTTTTGTTACCACTGAGTATATACTGTTTCAGAGAAAAATAACTTTGGTGTACCTTTAAACGTCATATATGATTGCTAAAACCATAAATCAAAACAGTGTTAATCTATACATTTCAGGAGCGTAAATGTGAAACTTTCCTAGATAGAGGTGTTGGTATCTTTTCATATATTTCTTTCAGCTCTTCACGTTCATAGGTAAAAAAAAAGCAATTTATTTTTACAAAAGCTAGTGAAAAGCAAAGTCTTCAGTTTTAGGAATAATTAAACAGAAATCTGGTTCTGCTGCAGCCAGGGGGGTGATTTTAATGGGGATTAGCACAGCGGTTAGTTTCACCGTGGTGCAAGTTTAATGGGATAGAGAGTGACACTGACTGAGCCTACCTTGGCCACTGGCTCTTATGCAAAAGAGTGATTACAGCACCATTAAAAATGCATGGGGATCTCAGAAACACATCTAGCATAAAGACTTCTGCAATTAATGAATCTGAGTAATTTATAGACTACAATTTAGCTTTAATGGGTCTATTAGTAAAATATACACGGTGGTATCATTACATAGCGCATGAGTTGTGGATGACGGCTGCTGTAAAATAGCTGTACACTACTTCTACCATCATAACACTGCAGTATATATGAAAATAGTGTTATTCATCCGATGGTGGAATATTTCATCCTAGCCATACAGAGGACCATTACAAGCAATGCATGGACAAATTGTTAATTAGCACATCTGAAAAAGCTGTTTTTTTTTTCCTCAGCAATTTTAAAATTCTTCCAATAATTAGATACAGACAAAGTTTTTTGGGGGGAAAATAAAGTCCTCGAGAAAAAAGTACATTCTTCTCACATTTCCCCGTCTGCCAGGTTTATTTTTCTTTTTAGGCATTCTATATACTACACTTTTCACATCTGGAAACCTATAAAAGTCTCTTTTTTAAATAGAGAAAAAAAAACTGAAGTCCCAACTGAAAAGATCAGTTGCAGGGTGATAGTCGAAAGTGTATTTGTGGTTTGCTTGACCTGGGTGACCTTTCTCTCCAAACCTGTTTTTTGTCCTAAGAATTGCTGTCTGCATAGTATAAGAAGGTATTAACAGCCGTTTTCGATTGCTCTGTATTTTCACTTATTATCTCAAGAACTAAAGCCAATCATTAAATATTGTGAACTGCTTGTAATTCCTAAGGCCAAATCTAGACTCGCTGGCTTTATAATGTGAATTTGCCACATGTAAAACAAGACATCTGGGTTGTGAGACAGACTGAAACATGGCAGATACAGTTACTTTACTTTCTCAGTTTGATCTACCATTGCTAAGTACTGAGAAGTGAAATAGTTTGGGACCATTTTCATAAATTATCTGTCACCCTCACAGGAGTCTCCCTGGAGTGGCATCTCTTCCTGGCTCTGTGCCTGGAGTGGACTTTATATACTGCTTTGTGCCTGGAGTGGCCTCTGTATATTGCTTTGGCTTTGTACCTGGAGAGCCCTCTGTTCACTACTTTGTGCCTGGAGTGCCCTCTGAAAACTGCTTTGTGCCTGGAGAGGCCTCTATACACTGCTCTGGGTAGAAGTGGCCTCTTTACCTAGTCCTGTGCCTAGAGTGGCCTCTGGACACTGCTATGTAGCTGGAGTGGCTTCTGTACACTGCTCTGTGGCTGGAGTGGCCTATGTACACTTCTCTGTGGATGGATTGGCCTCTGTACACTGCTATGTGAATAGTGTGGCATAAGTACACTGATCTGTGGATGGAGTGGCCTCTGTACACTGCTCTGTGGCTGGAGTGGCTTCTGTACACTGATCTGTGGATGGGGTGTCTCTGTACACTGCTCTGTGGCTGCAGTGACCTCTGTACACTGATCTGTGGCTGGAGTGGCCTCTCTCTGTACACTGATCTGTGGATGGAGTGTCTCTGTACACTGCTCTGTGGCTGGAGTGGCCTCTGTACACTTCTCTGTGAATGAAGTGGCCTCTGTACACTGCTATGTGGCTGGAGTGGCTTCTGTACACTTCTGTTCTCTGTGTCTGGGAGTGGCCTCTGTACACTGCTGTTTACCAGGAATTGGCCTCTGTACAGTACTCTGTGGCTGGTGTGGCCTCTGTACACTGCTCTATTGAAGTGGCCTCTCTACCTTGCTCTGTGTCTAGTGTCTGGGAGTGGCCTAAGTACACAGTTCTGTGGCTGGTGTGCCTTCTGCACACTGCTTTTTGCCTGGAATGGCTTCTGTACACTCCTCTGTGACTGAAAGTGGCCTCTGTACACTGCTCTGGGGCTGGATGGTCCTCTGTATACTGATCTGTGCCTGGAATGGCTTCTTTATACTTCTGTATACTTCTCTGTGGATGAAGTGGCCTCTGTACACTGCTATGGGGATGGAGTGACCTCTGACACTGCTCTGTGTCTGTGAGTGGCCTCTGTGCACTGCTCTTTACTAAGAGGGGTCTCTGTACAGTGCTCTGTGGCTGGTAAGGCATATGTACAGTGCTTTGTGGTTGAGGTGGCCTACCTTGCTCTGTGCCTACAGTGCCCTCTGTACACTTTTCTGTGGCTGAACTGGTCTCTCTACCTCGCTCTGTGTCTGGGAGTGTAAACTGCTTTGTGAGTAACCTCTGTACAGCGCTCTGTGCCTGGAGTGTTCTTTGTACACTGCTCTGTGTCTGGAGTGACCTCTGTACACTGCTCTGTGGCTTGAGTGCCCTCTGTACACTCCTCTGTGGCTGAAGTGGCCTCTCTACATCACTCTGTGTCTGGGACTGGCCTATGTACACTGTTCTTTGCCTGGAGTAACCTCTTTACACTGCCCTGTGAATGGTGATTCCTCTGTACACTGCTCTGTGGCTAGAGAGGCTGACTGCTAGAAGTCCGCATTTCTGATGGCTAGAAATACATATTACTGACTGCTAGAGATGGTCAATGAGATGCAAATAGGTGCTACTGACTATTACTGACTGCTAGAGTAACGTATTACTGACTGCTAGAGTTACGTATTACTGACGTCTAGAATTAAATATAACTGACTGCTAGAGTTACGTATTACTGACTTCTAGAATTATGCATCACTGACTGTTAGAATTATGCATCACTGACTGCTAGAGCTATGTATTACTGACTGCTAGAGTTAGGTATTAATGACTGCTAGAGTTATGCATTACTGACTGCTAGCAATATGCATTACTAACTGTTAGAAATATGCATTACTGATAGAATTATGCATTACTGACTGCCAGAATTATGCATTATTTAATGCTCGTACCATGTACTGCTGTTAATTCAAATAGAGGCATAACTAAATGCTAAAATTCTGCATTACTAACTGCTAGAATTATATATTACTAAATGATCCAACTATGCATTACTGAATAGAGGCATTACTAGAATTTTGCATTACTGAATACTAAAATTATGTATTACTGACTGCTATAATTATGCATTACTTAATGCTGTACTAGAATTACGTATTACTGACTGCAAGAGTTATGCATTACTGGCTGCTAGAATGAAGTACTGCTGAATACTCATACTATGCATTACTGATTATAAGAATAAAATAAATCTTGATTGCTAGAATTATGCAGTACTGACTGCTAGAAGCTTATATTACTACGGTAACTACTAGAATTATGAATTACTGACTGCTGGAACATGCATTATAGATGATTAGAACTGAAGCATTACTGACTGCTAGATATTAGGAAGTACTGCCTGTTGGTACTATGCATTAATGATTGGTGGCTACTGTATTAGACTAGGTTGGCAGTGGTCAGTTGCATAACACATGCTTAATATTGAGTAAGACCTGCAATGGAGACTGGCCATAGACTTTAATACAAAGCCTGCGAGCTAGAATAACACAGTCAGTTACAACGCAGTACTGTGAACAACACCATAGAATTGTATGGGTAGTGAGTTGACATGGATAATTATTCTGCAATGCAACTGAGCAGCACTATGAACTAACTTCATTTAAGGGTTACTGACTGCTAGTACCAATCATTACTGCCAATTAGAATTTGGCATAAGTGACTGCTAGAATCACTGTTCTGAAGAAAGTTTTTATGTCCATTCTGAAAATCGCTTCACTATAAATGTCATGCCAACTTTTATCTGCTGTTGTCTATATTGACTCCTATTGGCACCACTTTTGTCACTATCTAGCTTTATGTTTTTGTTCATGTTTTTAAAGAAAGAAAGAAAGAAGGAAAGGATTTAACGAGAATCACACATTCTACATCCAACTACATCCTATGCATCACTGGCTGCTAGAGTCATTTGCTAGTGGGGCATAGGGCCTAGAGTGTTAAGGTTTGGAGCATATTTGACTGGATTTATTTAAAGCAAATAAAATCTCAGTGTGGGTGCATTCATGCGACAGTCAGTAATTCACTAACTTTTTCAAAAACCTCTTGCTATTGTGAGATATGATCCAGGTGAGGGTTGCAGACCTAACAACTGATGGCCATATACTATTCAGTTTCCATTCAAACTTATTTTAGATTGATATTACCATCGATAATGATCAATTATTTTACGACCAAATGAAGACCAACAATGTGGATACATTTATAGATCAAATTTAGCACTTAATATCAATCGCTGAAGTTTAAATCCGCTTCAATCAACCATTAACTAAATGTCTTGTCTATTTGGGCAAAAAAAAAATGTACAGTGTATGGCCAGCTTTAATGAACTCTTCAGCTCAGTAGATTAGGCCTACTATCAAAAGACAAAGCCAAGCTGATAATTCATTAGGTATATTGACATTAAGTCTACAATGCTAGTTTATATCATTTGCAATGAATGCCAGGGTTATGCAGTATAATTAGTTTCAATGTAAACCTTGCCTTTGTTAATCAACGATTTATTGTGATTGCTATCTTACCTTCCAGCTTCATCCCCACACTGAGACACTTCTGGAACCTGCAGTATGGGCACCTCTTTCTCTGGGTCTTATCAATCTGACAGGTCTGGTTTTCAATGCAAGTATACCTCTTATTATTCTGAACTGTCCTCTTGAAAAAGCCCTTGAGGTGTGTAAGACAAAATAAAGTTAATAAAGTTATCAATGGATTACACAGGCCTTCTGCTTACAATGAGGCTAATCAACAAGTGTTATCAATGCACAACAGTCATAATTACTCACCCTGCTCAATGGGCCTGCCTGTCTCTTGAATATAATTCAAAAACAATGTGTGTGTGTGTGTGTGTGTGTGTGTGTGTGTGTGTGTGTGTGTGTGTGTGTGTGTGTGTGTGTGTGTGTGTGTGTGTGTGTGTGTGTGTGTGTGTGTGTGTGTGTGTGTTGTTAACAAATATGATGGGGACTGTAGGTTTGTTCTTAACCTGAAACCATTCTTAAGTCGGAACACTGTGCCATCTCTGTCCCCTGTACCTCCTCTGTGCCACCAGTGTCCCTCTCAGGGTCACATCTGTTCCCGTGCCTTCAGTGCACCCTTCTGTGCCACCTCTGCTCCCCCCACACTGAGTCACCTCTGTCCCCTGTTCCCTCAGTGTCCCCTTCTGTGCCTCATTCTGTTCCCCTATGTGCCTCCTTCTGTCCCAGTGATGATGGTAATGTGTTAATGTCACTTATGCAGAAATTGCATGTAAAAATTTGTAATCACAATTATAGCTATATATGATTTAAAAATTGAATTGATTTCACGTAATCCACGCACAAGTTTGCTATAGTGTGCAGGAGCAAAACAATATATATATATATATATATATATATATATATATATATATATATATATATATATATATACACACACACACGCATCTTATTTACAATTCTAAATTCAGTTGACACTACACAGTCGCTACTTTTTGCAGAATATAGCTCTTGGTAGACTATTTCACCATCGCCTTCCGAAACAAAGAGGGATTTATACAAACTTCGTTTTTAGGAAATAACCGTCACTAGCACAAATAAACACATCTGATTTAGTAAAGGCCACATAGTTCAAGAGGAATATTTCCTATAGAAGTCACTTTTAGACTACCCTCAAAATCCTGACCCCCATCCTTCATCCTTACAAAATCAGGTAAGATGGATTGTTTTTATTTTGTTTGTCTCTTTTGGGTAACCGTAGCATAATGACTTCGCCTCAAACTTCCTGTTCAATGTTAACAATGTATTTTCCCACTTTTAGATTTGTCAGTATATTAATTTCAAAATGGTAACCTTGTTAAAAAAAATAGTTTACCGTGTATAAACTTTGTACTTTTTTTCTGCGTATTATATTATTTTTGTCTGCAAATTGTTTAGTGCTAAACAAACCTAAATAATATATACTAGTTTGCATTGTTCAACTTGAATGTGTACATTGGAAAAAGGAATAGTAAAATGTTATTATACAGGAATGATTGTTCCACGGCCTCAGCTAAACCGTTTGATCATCGAAGCAGATTATGGGGAGATATCTGCAAACTTGCATGCCTAGCACAAATGAATTATGCAATAAATAGTCACAAGGAATTTCAGAGAATTGCATTTAACTCCATCACTGGATCTGAAATAGATGCTTGGTAGAACACATTTCAAATAGCTTCAGCAAACACCAATGAGCAAAATGGTTAATCCAACAGTTAAACAACTGTTGGATTAACCATTTTGCTCATTTGTATTTGCTGAAGCTATTTGAAGTGTGTTCTACCAAGCATCTATTTCAGATCCAGTGATGGAGCTAAATGCAATTCTCTGAAATTTGACATACAAAATCCAAATGTGGGGTTGATAATATTATCATTTACAATATGGGAGCCAGTCAGACCAATCTGATGGTCAATAAAACTTTTAGTGTGGCCGAGGAAGTTAGACAAGCATTGACAAAAATAGACAATACTCAAAACTAAAGGTACCAGCTGGAATAATGGACTGCTCTTGTTAAAGATATGTTTAATAAATCCCAATGTAATAGCCATGCCTATTAAATGTGTGTAGTATTCACTTCAATAAATAAGGGTAACTGCTTCAAACACACAACCAAGTCTGGCAACCCTACAGTAAATGACCCCTTTGAAAGTGTGGGACACTGACTACACCCCGAGCTGTGAGTCCTAAGCTGGAAGTGGGGCTCCAGCAGACCGCAGGGATAGCATCCCAGTTCTCTGTCCAGAGGTGCAGTGCTAGAAACAGCTAGAACAGTCAGAAGATAGACTGTACACAGCCGTCAGGCTCCCAGGCCTCTAGTATAGGACTTGATATTAAGGAAGACACATTCCACCCATAGGTGGAGAAGGAGAATTGTTCTATGCAGCTCTAAGTAACACTGTGTGATTAATAATGGCACAGTCTGGCTATATGTCTCTTTTTGTGCAGGACACACACATGCAGAGTCAACATTTATAAAGTAAACATATCAAAATAATCATTGACAGACATTGCTTGCTGCGCACCTTACAACTCTCACAGGTCAGCAGTCCATAATGATATCCCGACACTTTGTCCCCGCAGACTGGACACATCTCCTCCAGGTCATCGTCATAGGAGTAGCCCATCATTTTAAACTGTGACACTGAAGGGAGATGGGGAGAAAGCTTAGTATTGTATAAAGTCAAATACACTGTTTAAATAAATCAGGTTGAGATGGTGGTAGAAACACTTATCCCTAAGCCCTGCTATGTTTTCTCCAGCTGTTGTGCATGCTATTGTATATGAACTGTACAAGTGAATGTAAAATGACATGCTTTGTATATTAGTATCATTTTTATTTACAGTAGCAAATCTGGTTGAGCTTACAATGAAATGGCTACTGGTGACCAATTCAACAGTTATGGTAGAGTCTAAAATGACTGACATGGCAGTATCACCTAATTTTTTTCAAATATGGTCCCTGTCACAAGAAAGACCCGGTAACATGTAGTGAAAGCTAACATTACACAGCTACCCCTTTTCCTCTACATGCCATCAATGCTGAGACTTCAGTAGTGGAAAACTTTAATGTAACATCTGCCGTCTGTGTACATTACTCACAGCACCGGACAATGCCCCGGGCCTGGCTGCTGCTGACAAATCCCACAAGTCGTTACCCATAATGCATTCATTATGGCATGGCAGAACAAAATCTGCACAATTACTGATTTTGCAGAATATCTGTTAATTTGCCTCATTAACACATTTCTACATGTCCAAATGCTCTATAGTAAAATACAAACTCTAACGAAGCCCCCAGTAATGGATCCAGCACAATACAACCAGCATTCACAAGCAAAAACATATTAGTTTCTGTATATGTTTATAATTAAAAGATAGGTCACATTTTTCAAAAACACAAAAGCATTTACTTACATAATCTGGAAGTTTAGCCTCACCGTTCCATTTGAAGTACCATTAATTTCCATCCCAGTAAAGTCAGTTTGTGAATCAAACCGTAATTTGGTGACAGCCTAAATGGCCTGAGGCTCTTAAGCTCTTATGGAAATCTAACATAATACCCAGCATGACCCATCACCTTCCTCCTGGCAGGACTTGCCTAGGATGTGCAGCACCACCTTGCACACAGGGAGAGGATGTCTATGCTTGATTTAAGGAGTTCTGTACTTGTGAGTGCTCAATGGGGGTGAGTTACTACAAGAGATGTGCAGTGAAGAGCAGTGAACTCGCTCTGTGTTCTCTTCAAACATCCAATCATGTGCAGTGAAGACCCTGAGGGTTTTTTTTAACTCCACTGCTTCTGATTGGATGTTTGAGGAGCTCACCATGTGACTTTACTGATCCTCATTGCAGGTCTCCTTTAGCAAATCATCCCTAATAATTCAGAAAACACAAGTTATAGTTTATTTGTCCATCTATCCATCCAATTAGCTAGTAGGTTCAAAACATAGTACAGGCAAGCCCGTATGCCTGGTACACACCATGCAATTTCCCAGTGGAACATACCATGCAATTTCCTGTCAGATTTTGGGTCGAATTGATAATTTCCAAAAGGTCAGATCTGATTTCCAGTCGTTTTTTTCTGATCAATTTTCCAATCACTTCACTACAAGAAATGTGCAGTGAAGAGCAGTGAACTCGCTCTGTGTTCTCTTCAGACATCCAATCATGTGCAGCGAAGACCCTGAGGGTTTTTGGTCAGATCTGATTTCCAATCGTTTTTTTCTGATCAATTTTCCAATCACTTCTGTACAAAATCGATCCAAAAAATGATCGGAAATCAGATCGGACCTGTTGGAAATGATTACTCGACACAAAATCTGACAGTAAATTGCATGGTGTGTCCCAGGCATACAATTAGCATTAAAATATTACTGCCTAATTAAAGCTGTAAGTATACTAATAATCATTATAAACCCAGATTTTGTTTGGGAATTTGGCTAACATTGTTGTCACTGAAGTGCAGATATGTACACAAAATACGTACAGACACATGCACACACATTACATCACTGTGTTCATATGCTACTTATATGTATGAATATACAAACAATCTCACGTGCATGACACTAACTTGTTGCAGCATTAGCTAACCCTCTGTTTTCATGAATAAGCTGTAGAGACCATTTTTATATATTCCAATGGGCTCAGCGTTTTACCTTATTGTCTGTTTGCAAAGAGAAACCATTATGATTAGGTGTGCTTTATTTGTGTACATATTACTTTGTGTTACAAATGAATTTGTAACAAGAACATCAATCAAGCAGACAGAGACAGTCTTGGCAGATATATAAACTTATCTATTGGGGAACAAGTTGATTGGTGATCAGTGAAGTGCTATGAATCATCTGTGAGTCTTGCATGTTACAGGTAAACACTAA
The DNA here is from genome assembly GCF_040937935.1 of Hyperolius riggenbachi. Lineage (NCBI taxonomy): Eukaryota > Metazoa > Chordata > Amphibia > Anura > Hyperoliidae > Hyperolius > Hyperolius riggenbachi. The sequence goes on along the minus strand of NC_090651.1, from coordinate 150,597,725 downwards.
GGTTACCCCAACCGGTGCAGGTAAAAACATCGTCCTCTCTAACGCTGTAGCGTCTATTTATATGATTTACAAAAGAATAAAAGTATTTCCATTCTCTAAAATATATAGAAATACTGAACTACCTTTATAGTGCAATTCAACAAAAAAAATGTGGGGTATGACCTAAAATAATTATTTTTTACCGCCACTTCCATTTACCTAGCTATCCACTTGGGTTTTGAAAAATGCACAAATTTTGGAAAAACATCAATTTCCTTTGATCTTAATGAGGTGCTTGTGGTGAGCATAGGCTACAGGTTACTCAACTCCTTAGGAAAAATATTCCCTTTATATTTATGCCCCTTTATTTTAATTCCAGCTAGTATCAAGCAAATAATATTGACATATTTTTCTAATCTCTCCTCAGATGCTAAAAAAAAGTCTGTTACATTGTGATTGTATAATAAATCAGCAACATAATCTATTTCTGTAAGCAGGACATTTCAATTGCTTACAAAATCACGCTTAAAATATGGCATAAAAATCCATGTAGGCAACCCATGATTCATAAAAGCATTGTAAAATGAAGGTCCCCTATTCTGAATGCCACACAGTCTTCACTAGAAGTACTCAGTACAGTTTTAACTAACGGTAACTCTGTAAAAATATTCCTGTTAATGAAACAGAAGTCAGAAATCCTATGGATCTCATGGAATATTGCTAATAATTTTTACAGCATGTGCGCTTGTTACGTTAGCTTTGCACGTAAGTATTTAAATACTTTTTTCGTTTCTCTTCAAAAATCTATTGGGATCAAAATTATTCTAAACCCTGTGCAGCTACAAATAAAATGATTTTGAAAATGGAAGTAAAGGTGTAATTTATGTCAATATCGTAGGTACACATGGCGTTACAGATCTTTTCATAGCAATGGTGTAGTCGGCTGTATAGAACTATAACTGCCCTGATGACAGTTGTGCCATTATGACCTTAAATGAGAAATATTTAACATATAAAAATAAATTGCAAATAGAACTGAAAATGAAGAAAAAATAGCAAGGCTTCATTTCCAAAGTAGCTTGTAAGTATGGAAGTTCTGTATTGACTATGCTGCACTACTAAAATATGTCAGAGTCAATTAAGTATAAATGCAAGTTCTAATGTGTTTTATCCACAAACTTTGCACTTTTAATTTCTTCCTAGCACTCCTCAGTTTTCAGGTTTGATTTTCCAAACTCTCAGCTAGTGAGCTCCGATCAAACATTTCCTTGGAAATTACACAACCAGCCCTAACTAAAATTACATTTCTTCAAAACATTCTGGACTTGAAGCTGCCAACAGAAAGTACTATAGTGTTAAGCCAATATCCAGAATTTACCTAGTAAAAAAATATTTTCTAATTCCCTCTTCTCTGAGTAAAATAAGCAGAGCTTACACTGATTCATAAAAATGATTATATTTTGTAATTTGGCATTTCAAGTAATTTTTAACAGTAATATTTAATGGTCTGCTGTTGAAATGTATTAGAAATATGCTGTACATTATAAAACCTAAAGAGTAAAGAAAAAAGCAGTGACTTGTACTCAAACTTAGGAGTGTTGTTTTTAATTTTTACATTTTTTATGTTTATGATGCTCAGTGCATTCATTATTTGATCTCATACAAAGCTCAGTGTTAAAATGAACTGAATGTACTAGTTTATAATCTTCTTTCAAGTGTATCTTACAGGGAATCCCGTTGGCATATAGATAAACATGATTTAGATTTTGTATATGCATTTTTTTTACTTTTATGTCTATTTCACATGTACTCCCTACACTACTGTGATCAGTAAGGTTCTGTGTAGCTGTCAATGTCTGTACCATGTGCACTACTGGACGGCAGTATAATGACCCCTGTGTGATCATCTCCCCTAATACACTGTCACAATCCTATACTGGGATATCCTGTATACAAATTGTCACATTGTCATGTGCAGGAAGTAGGAAAGGGGATATTGACACAATATTGTATTATACATGTTATATGACCTGAGTTCTGCAGCGTTCCTCCACTTTTTTTAAGCATGAACTTTATAAAAAACAAATTAAAAGCGAATCTGTGATTCATAACTGGGCTATTCCTAGCCACGCGTACTTTGATCAGCGATATTCCCGAATTGGTTTCTTTTTCCAATCCATTCCAATTGCTAATTATTAAGAAAGATTATGGGTGTAGTTCGTGGACCAGAGATCTGATCGCTGAGATTTCAAGCGGACACATGGTTACACGATGAGTTCAAAAAACTGTATAATGAAAGTTCACATGGCTGCCACCGATACAACACCTTACTATAAACTGACGTCTATATAAATCCTATGGCGGCAAATGGCAATGCTGTCCCTGCACTGCTAAACAGTGATGTCGTGCACAAGTGGATGCCCACATCACGGGCAGCGAGCAGCTGCAGCCCGCCTCCAGCACGCCGTGTCATCGCGCTGCTCTCCGTGTGACCGCACGCCTGAAACTGTTATACGAAGCAAACACGCAGAGCCCTGTGCAGAGCGGCCGCTTACCTTGCATGTTCTCCGGCATCTGGCCGTGCTCCCCGTGCGATCGGGACAGTCCCAAAGCTTCAGACTCCACCTTAGGCAGCATCGCTCGGGCAGGGGCACGGTGACAGGGCACACAGGGCGACCGGAGGAACTGCCCAGCACCGTGGGTCGGGGACGCAGGGGCACTGCCCAGCACCGTATCTTGGGACGCTGGGTCACTGCCCAGCACTGTGGCTGGATTAAAGTACGCTGGAGCACAGAGGTGGTGCAGGGGATATAGAAGCACTCTAAACTCTATGGGGTGGGACTGAGAAGTGCTGCCTCCCGGGGTACCATGTGCTGCTGCACTAGTGACTTGGGAAGGGTGGCATCGGGTGTTACTCTGCACAAAGTTTGCAGTGTGAGAAGAGGAGCTGTCATGGAGTACTTGTGTAGTGATGGGTGTCTGGGGCAGGTCAGCAGCACTGACAGAGCTGTCACCTTACAAGTGTGCAGGAAGCGAAGAAGAATGAGCAGCCCGCAGCTCCTGGCTCCCCTCCCAAGCTGTGTGTGTGTGATCCAGCCTGCCAATCTGTGCTGTGTCTGCTCTGATCTCTTCTGTCAGTGTGAAGCGCCGGGGGCTGGATCTCCTCCACCGCTATCTCCTCCAACCACAGGGCTCCCAATAACGCCTCCCCTCCTCTCTGCTTCTGCTCTTGTGTCTGTCCCACTCTGAAGAGTGGAGTGATGAACTTCGTGCTCCAGTCTGTGCTGGCACCCCACCAGCAGCCCCGTGCATGGGAGCTACACCTCAGCCACACACACCCGATCACACAGATCGCCTGGACTCCATCTCTCTCCTGTATCTCTGATCACTGTCCACCAGGAATGAGGTCATATACAGGTCAATAATGGCCAGCATAGCGATTGTTCGATTGAGAACGATCTGGTAATAGTGATCGTTTCTACTGCCTCAAGATTTCATCTGAAATCTTATAGGGAATCGATCAGTCAAACTGCTTGTGTTGTAAGTTCAAAACCTGTTGTAAAATGATCTATTTGATTTAATTAGTTTAGATTTTGAAGAGCTCTCCCATTTGAAAACAAATGATCAGATTTAATTTAAAAAAAAAGTGTAATTTATCGGTCGCTGTTTCACGTTTTGCGATTTTCAAAATATGTAAACCTTTTGTTAGATCTATAGAGCTGATGGTTGCATGCAGTTGAATCATGTGTGGCTGCTGCACAGACATATTGCAGAGGTGCTGAGCAGCAGAAGGGTCAGTCTATAGGTATGACATATTCTCCAAGAGCTGACTACAAACCACAAGCCAGACGCAGCAAGTCATTTCCATTCAGGGCCCAAATTCAAACATTCATTCATTTCCGCTTACAACTAACAAGAGCCCAGGTGGTTCGTTAATTGTTTACAGACACATCTTTTGTGTTCCATACACTGATGCCGTTGGGATGTTCCTATATCATCACCGCATTATTATACAGCCACCCACTGGTCTCAGATGTCTCATAATTCATTATATATGTTGATCAAGCCAATACTGCTCATGGCAGTTTTTGTTTTGGTTGATTCTGTGTGAAGGTGACAGATTACACTTCCTTATCATGTTATACCTGATTTTTAATTGTGCATTTTTTATTGTCCTGTACCTTCTGGACCTAAACTCAGAACATCCTCTCTGCTCTAAAAGATAACAGCATAATAACCTTTAAACAAAAACATTTCTTTGTTACAGCTGATATAAATAATGCAATAAATCTGCATTGTGTCTACTTCCTGCTGTCGTGGAAGCAGACGTACTATTAACATCCTTTGTTTACAAATTAGCTTCTCTGAGGTGGCAGTCAGCTGACACAGGTGAGAGATCAAATTACAACTTGTGTTTAGTTGCAGATGAGGGGGATTTGCACAGGCTAAATTCTCTAAATACATACAGGGTGTATTTCTCTATGTTTTCCTTTATCCTGTGCAAGAGTTCAGGTCCACTTTAAAACTGTATAATTGCAAGGAACTTCCCTACATGCAAAAATGTTCATCTCCAGCTAACCCAGGGGACAGCAATGGATGTCATTGTCATTTCACAGTTTTGAAAACAGTTTGCTATCATGAAACTTTAGGCAAAGCATAAACCGTAAGTTTCACTTATAACTAGCTGCAATAGGTGTAAAAAGTGTATATGCAGGACGCAGGGATCTGTTTGTAGCATGCTTCAATATATGTAGAGTACATGAATAACACTACTGAGGGTGAACCAACATGAAAAAAATACACCTAACTGCTGTTTTGTTTCAGTTTTCTTGTTGAACTGCAGATGTCTAGAGCCCTGCTACATATTCCCCATAAATCTCTCTGCACAACCTTTAGATTCCAGCAGTTACACACTCAGGTAAGTTTAACCTGTTAATGAACTGCAATGTTGTATTTTGCAAGATCAGATATATTATGTTTCAAGCAGAAATTTAGAGAAAGATAGAGAAAAATGATCTGCTGTCAATACTGTATCACCCCACACAGGATTAGAGCTGTAAAAAAAAACTATCAAAAGAATTACTGAGACCAATAAATTCTTTATAAGTCTAAATAAAGTATTGATCGGTGAAAAATGTTGCCTCTTTGGACTGTATAGCGGTATATTCCATTGATAAGGTGATAGGCAGTAATTGTTCTGAAATAAAATTCCAGGTCCAATCAAGTTCTGATTTTCGTTATGTATTTTTGTAGAAAGTATAAAGCTTTTGTTCCCTTCCTTATGATTCAGATCGGAATGCCAAATTTAGCTGATAACCAAAGTCATTGAATAGCGCTACATTAGCCATTTATCAGCAGAATCTTCCACAATACATTGTTTAGGAATTTATGTCACCCTACCCCATTGTCTTCCCTGCTTATATAATCCATCTCTCAGGGTTTATCTAAATGATTTCGTTTGTAAATTCTCTGAGTTGCACTTTGCTTTAGGATTGACCAATCAGTGTCTTCTAAACTGCTTTATTTCGGCATTGTGGTCATTTTTTATAGGCTATAAATCGGCATTTCGTTAGAACATAACAAAACCATACAAATCCACAAGTAACAGCTGAATTTCGATACACACAACAGTGTAAAAATAACATGCAATCACAGAAACAATGCAAACTCAATTTTGTTTCATAGTGGAATAGCCGATCCTGAAGCTGGAGCTTTGCATTCAGGTCATTTATTAGAGTTATGTAAAGATGTCCTGGCAGCTTCATTTCCAACCCCCTAGAGAAATGTGTATAGAGGCTTTATGCCGAATGGCTGACGGATCCTTCCTGATATTTTACAGGCGATAAACTGACAGCCCAGCCCTCTTTACTATACAAGAAGAATTCCGAGTGACATTTTGTCTAAGGCAAACGCTGACACATATCATAAAGATGGCTTTTAATGTGTCACTGAGAGTTTTATGGACTTATGCAAACACCGAGACAACAAAAAGTATGAAGAAAGTATAAAAAATATAAACATAAAGTTTAAAAAAAGAATGAATACCTTCACTCTCTCCCTCTCTCACTCTTCCTGTACTCCTTGCCCTTTTCTCCCCTACATCCTATATTTATCGCTCTCTCTTCTTCTTGGTCTCTATCCATCTTTCTTGGGGGAGAAACAAAAAGGGGGGGAAAGGCCATACTTTTTTTTCTTCAGTGTTCGAATAAGTCCATAAAACTCAGTATTTCAGCAAAAGTCACCTTTCTGGTGGGCATCTTTGTTTGCTGTAGACAAAAATTTATAATTCTTTCAGTACAGCATTGAGGACTGGGCTGAAAGTTTCCTGCCTGTAAAATATCAAGATTTAACCCTCAGGTATGTGGCAAACAAATCTCCATAAAAAATTCTCTTGTTTTTTTTTATTAACCTAATTGGAGTTTCTTAAATTTTTTGTAAATTACCATAAACATATGCCCCCATAGTTGTAACATCGCGTATTTTACTATGCAGTTTAATTCTTTCTACATTGTCTATTTGAAATGTAGTGTCAATACTTTGCATTTTTTTATTATTATGTGTATCCATATTTAGCTATTACTTTATGATTTATATGCTATTATTATGTTTTAACAACATGCTTATTTATAGCCCATAATAATTGATCACAGTGCAGAAATAAAGTAGTTATAATACATAGGTTGGTCAAAGTGCAATTCATGGGGGAATGAAATCCTTTCAGATAAGCCCTGAGAGATGTATAATATAAGCAGGGAAGACAATAGGGTAGGGTGACATCAATTCCTAATCAGTGCAGTGCGGTAGATAAATGGCTAATGTAGTGCTGTCCAATGACCACAATTATCAGCTGAATTTGGGACTCTAATCAGAATCATAAGGATGTGAACAATATGAGCTTTAACATGATCAACAAAAATGCAAACCTAAAATGAGATTAGATTAGCCATTTTATTTTGGCTGTGCGAAGGCAGGACACCAACTTCCTGTCATCATATAAAAATAACATTTTCTATCCAGTCCATGAGACATTTTGTCACAGATCAATACTTTATATAGACTTATAAAGAATTTATCAGTCTCGGTAACACCTCTGATTGCTGTTTATGGCTCTGCTATGTAAATACCCGGAGAATGGATTTTGAGTCTGGGCAGATACAGGGCTGAGGGGAAGATCATTCTACTAGAATAAGCAGAGGTTAGTCTCTCTGTCTTTCTCTGGAATGCTGCTGGAAATAAAATATCTGTTTGCACAACCTCTTGACTCCAGCAGTTACATTGTGATAAGGTTAATTTTTAATTAAACTGCGATGTTGCATTGTGTAAAGTCTGCTTATTTGCACAGAGGGGAATAAAAACTCACCAGAGCTCCAAACTTCTGCAATTTTCCAAGAGATATCATGTAGAAAAGTGATTAGATATAATATGTTCTCTCCATGGCGATTGCTGAAGTGCTTACACAGATCAAAGTGTGATACATGCTAAGTCCCAGTCATGTCATATAGTTTACATGAGACACAAGCTGCAGGTTAAGTCTACACTATGAGCGTTGGCTAACATAAGCATAAAGCAACACACATTCTGCATCTTCAAATGTTTACGTTATTTTCATGATTCATTGCTGTGTAACCTAAGTGTTTGCATACCTTACCCAAAACAAAGGTTTGCTTTCCTAAAACAGAAAGTATTTGCGATAATCCAGGTTGGAGTGAGCTCCAAGATGTCTCCCAGTGCATCACTGCTGAATATATACAAATTATCCATTGTTGTATATGTATCCAGAAGAGCAGTGGGAAATAAACGGCACCAAATGCTGCAGTGGTCAGACGCTTGGAGGGGGTTATTGGTAGCCACTTACTGTGCCTCCAGTACATAAGAATGTCCAGCACATAAAAGGAGAAGAGAGAACTGGGCACCAGTAATTTGCAGGTCATCCAATTTATTTCATCCCATCCACAGACAAACACATGACATCAGATAGCCGGTCTAATGCTGGGAATACACGGGTCGATCCGGCGGCCGATTAGCGTGGATCGATTACCGCTCGTCCCCGCCGACGCTCCTTATCAGCTGCTCGATTCCCTGCCATTGTCCGCCGACGGGGATCGAGCGGGCGGGGGTCGAGCAGCGTGATCGGACAAGCTGAATATTATCAGCTGGCCGGATCAGCTGCTCGATACATGGTACAGAAACGTACCGTGTAGCCCCGGCATAACAGCCGTTTCGCAAGCTAGAATGCTTGCTTCCTCAGAGACCTTCTCTGATTAAGCAAGCATTCTAGCTTGCGAAACGGCTGTTAGACCTGCTATCTGATGTCATGTGTTTGTCTGTGGATGGGATGAAATAAATTGGATGACCTGCAAATTGCTGGTGCCCGGTTCTCTCTTCTCCTTTTATGCGTTATCCATTGTTGTCCCTGTGAACCAGCCACAGCTCCAGATCCGCTGGAATGCAATGATGTGTCAGCTTATTAATATTACAGAATAAGGCCCGGTTCACATTAGCGTTCTGAGCCAAAAGGATCCGGTGAGCGGATCCGATCTCCGCTTCCAGATGGCTCAGTCCATAGCCTGGTTCACATAGTGAAAACGGATGTGATCAATGATTGATCGGATCCGTTATCACTCAGCAAATACATATATAACTTTCAGTAGTAGCCGGCGCTAGAAGCTTTCTCTTCTGCCGCTGTGACTACACAGCGCGTCATGTGACTAGATAGATAGATAGATATAAAAAAAAATAAAGTTACAGATTACCCAGTAATCATAGTGAACCAGAACTCCCAGACGTCTGTAAGGGGCTAAGGCCTGGTTCACATTAGCGTTCCCTGTCCGGATCCGCCTGATCGGATCCGGACCTTATACTGTACAAACGGAATGTACGTTCCGCGGACATTCACACGCTTACGTTCCGTACACTCCGGAGCCGGATCGGATCCGGACTCCGGAGGCTTTTCCAACATGCTCTATTTTTTGGGTCCGGCTCATCCGGCCCACGCACCCGGAACGGAAACGGATCCTGACTGCACCATGCGGATGTGGAAACCTATGGGGAACGGAAAGCACAGAACACACAGGATGCAAACACCTGACGTTCTACCCCATTCCTATGCGGATTCTAGCGACCATTTCGGATGGGGACACACGGGCAGCAGTGGAGCAGCAGTGACTTACGTGCTGGAGCTGTTTGGCAGTGTATGTCCGAGGTGGAGGTGAGGCCTACAGCGGAGGACCTGATTCTACAGGTGCACCAGGTGCACCTTCTGCAGACCCCAACAAGTTTAGGTACTTTTGTTATTTTTTTTCCCCCGGATCCGCATGGCAGCCGCGTTCACACCGCAAGAAATACGCATGCAAATGGACCGGATCCGCATCGCATGCGGATAGGTGCCGTACGGCTCCCATGCGTATCAGGTCCGGCTCCGATGCGGATCCGGTCCGTTTGCGTGACAGAACGCAAGTGTGAATGGGGCCTAAAAGAGACCGAAAAGCCCTCTTACTAAGATAATATGAAAAACTGAAGTGTGCATTCTTAAAACAGAAGGTATCTACAATTATTCAGGTTGGACTGAGCATTGAGATGTATCCCAGTGCATCACTGCTGAATATGCAAATCATCTCTTTGATGTCCCTGAAAGCTAACCACACCTCCAGAACCTCTGGAATGCAATGATGTGTCAGCTTATTAATATTACAGAGCCACCCTAATCCAACATGTATACAGCCTGTTTCGGAATAGTTGATCCTCATCAGTGCATGGCATGGATTAATGTGGCTCAATGGGGTAGGACTTGAAACACCCAGAGTTACAGAGTACCCCGCAAGCTCATGCTGAACTAGAACCAGAACTCTACGCCTGTGCAGTACAATCCAAACCACGTCAGCGTGACCACGAGCAGCTCTCGCGCAAACGCAGAAGATGCTGTCATGGCGAGGCCAGAATCTCCAACGAAGGGGACCTCGGGACAACGGAGCAGCAGCAAGGGACATATCGGCTGCCAGGGGCTGGAGGAAGCCCCGGGTAAGAAGATCTCATTTTCTCTGTTTTGCCTAATGTTTCCTTTAAGCTAGTTTCATACTAGGACATTGCATTGTGTCGCATTATAACGTGCTCACAGCGCAACCAGAAACAGCATTTGTAGTAGCATGCCATGTAACGCAAAGAAGCAACTGACCAATGTCCACCTAGATTGACAAACTTTGTGTGCATCAACGCTTGCAATTTTGCATGTTCTACGTTGCAACAACATAACTGGTTGCATCACACTGCAAATGATGCATTATGAACTGTTCATAGACTTTGATTTGCAAAATGTTACAGTATGCAAAACAGTCTCCATTACAACGTGTGAAAGTACCATTATTCAAATACCTTTACTCCTGAGTTATTTCACTGGAGATGATTTTACACCTTATCAGTAAAATGCCCTTTTAAGCTCCCAGCATGGTGGACAATACTCCAAGTAAATTTTACATTCTGTTTTACCTGCTTTTAACCACTTCACCACTGAGGGATTTTACCCCTTGAACACCAGAGCAATTTTCACCTTTCAGCGCTCCATCCATTCATTCGTCTATAACTTAATTATTACTTATCGCAATGAAATGAACTATATCTTGTTTTTTTCGCCACCAATTAGGCTTTCTTTAGGTGGGACATTATGACAAGAATTATTTTATTCTAAATGTATTTTAATGGGAAAATAGGAAAAAATGCGGGGAAAAAATATTATTTTTCAGTTTTCGGCCATTATAGTTTTTACATAATGCATGCTACTGTAATTAAAACCCATGAAATGTATTTGCCCATTTGTCCCAGTTATAAAACCGTTAAAATTATGTCCCTATCACAATGTTTGGCGCCAATATTTTATTTGGAAATAAAGGTGCATTTTTTTCAGTTTTGCGTCCATCCCTAATTACAAGCCCATAGTTTATAAAGTAACAGTGCTATACCCTCTTGACATAAATATTTAAAAAGTTCAGTCCCTAAGGTAACTGTTTATGTTTTTTTTTTATTGTATTTTTTTTTTTTTTAAATTACAAAAAAAAAAAATTGGGGAGTGAGGGAGGTAATGAGTTAATTTATTGTGTAATCCAATGTAATTGTATGTGTAAAATGCTTTAGGGTGTAGTTTACTATTTGGGTGAGTCTGTTTACATGCGACCTGTAAGCGTCCGGAAGGACGCTTACAGGAAGCAGTAAGAGGCTGGGAGAATCACAATGATCGCGCTGTTTCTAATAGAAGCAGCGGATCATTGCGGGGGCTTAGATCAACGAACGGGAATGGATTTTCTCGTTCATTGATCTCCGGGCGAGCGGGTGGCGGCGTGCACAAGCGGCGGTAGAGCGGAAGGTACGGATTTCTCCGTCCCTGGGGGTGAAAGGATGGAAAAAGGGACAGAGAAATTCGTACCGTCGGGGGTAAAGTGGTTAAGTATTATTGTTTTTGTGTATTAATATAGCCCTGACATTTTGTGCAGCAGACTGCGCAAGTAGCACAGCATGTGTTACCCTATGAACACAATTTACCCAGGTAATGGGAGTTGCGCTTAATGGGCAACGCACGCTAAATAGTAACTGTAAGTAACAGTAAAATTGCCATGTGCTACCTATGCATGGCAATCTTACTGATGTTTACTGACTCATTGTCATAGCATAGACACCACAACTGTATAGATCATCCAACTCAATGTGTTTCATGAATCAGGTTTCACTTCCTCAGGAGCCTGTCATAGACTAACAATAGTATCCTCTGTTTGTAGGACAAACAGAAGCAAGAAGAGAGAGATGAATGGGCAGCAGAATTCAGGATGGACTGAAGAAGTGCCAGGCCGTACATTAAGAGACCACAGAAAAGGGAGTTGAAATAGCCTAGTCAGGATATGATAAGAACATGCACTAGAATTTTAGTTGCATTCTGTGCCAGGAAGGAACAGATTTTGTAACTTTTTTTTAGTTGGAGATGACAGTAGATGTCTAATCAGTTCCAGATGGCAGTGATTGAAATATATGCCCTGATTGACAGCTGTTATACCTGCCAGGGTGTAGACTTAAATCACTCACACCATGCGGTAGTGTTGCTCCTGCCATTAGCGCCGCTGTATCGTCTCTGCAGCCTGTTAACTCTGCTGTCATTATGACAGCAGAGCTCCGCGCGGCGGTCAGGAGGGAATTTCATTGGCTCCTGACCCTGTGATTAGTGTTAGCCAATTACAGAAATCACTGTTTACAAGTAGGAAAAGGACTGCTCTGAACCGTCAGGCCCTAAAGTAGTTAAAGTGGACCTGAACTCAGAACTTCCTCTCTGCTCTAAAAGATTAGACACAGCAAGATAACCTTTAGGGCAAAAACACTTCTTCATTACAATTTACAGAAATACAAAAAAATCCCTGAAGTTTTTACAGGATGAACTGGGCAGGAAGCACTGAAAGAGTTAAGCCTCTGTCTTTTCTGCAGAGGCAGAGCTGAGCCAGGGCAGCTCAGTAGTGCTGTGAGTCACATCTGCTGATAAGCTAATTACACTGTAATGTAGCTAAACAAACTCACAGGACACACTGCAATTGATTTCTACAGCACTTATTATGTGTAATGAAATGTTTCATTGTGTACTGTGCAAGAGTTTGGGTCCACTTTAACTTCTTAATGCAAAGTTTGAAGAGTACCAAATCAAATGTTACCCTTAAGCAACGAGATTGAAGATTTATTGATGTGTAAGTTGATTTAGAGGGGGAAAAAGTTAGAAACTTCTTTTTTGTCCATATTGGCTTCAGATCATTAAGCATTACTGCATGTAGTAAAGCAGAAAACAGCTACTTTTACTGAGCAGTTTCTGAAGTTTCAAACCACTAGTGGCCCATACTCACGAGGGACTTTTGTCGCCTCAACACGCGGCGCGCGCGTGTTGCGGCGACAGGTCGCCCGTGAGTATGGGCCGTCGCACGCCCGCGCGCCCCCGAACTGTCGCCCGTCGCTATGTCGCCATGCGATTGAAACTTTCAATCGCATGGCGACAGTCGCCGCTGCCCCCCCGCCGCAACTGTCGCTAGTCCGCGTGAGTACGCGGACTAGCGACAGCAACGTCCATTGAGGTTCACAGACCTTCCGGCGGGGGGAGGAGGAACGTCAGCGACAGCTTCCGCCTTGCCGCTGGTCCCTCTTCCGCATGTGTACGCGGAGGGACCTGGCGAGAAGCTGTCGCCGGCCTGTCGCCCACACGCTCACGTGTGCTGGCGACAGGCGAGTTTTGCAGCCCGTGAGTACGGGCCTTAATGCTAGGTACACATGATTCAATTTCCCGTCCGATGTCCGATCTGTTTCCGATCAATAACAGGAGCGATTTTCTAAAGCTTTCATAGGAAAATCGATGACATTATTGATCAGAAGCAGTTTGGGCATGTACCCACAATACAACTTCCCATCAGATTATCAGTCCTATGAACAGGAAATTAAATTGTGTGTACCTAGCATTAGGCTGTTACTACATATTAATATGTAGTAAGTAAAAATAGTTAATAAGATGCTAATGGTTTTGAGCTGATACAAATGTTATGTTCATTTTATGCACCTTGGACTTTACTTGTCAGAATCATAAAAAAATGCAATCTTTAATCCATTTGCCAAGCACTGCATTAATCCATAAAAAAAACAAAATGTAATACTACCTGATACCTTAAAATACTAAACGAAATACCACATGAGGTAAAATCTTGGTGAATTGTCATGCAGTTGTTCGGTAAATTACCTACCTGGGAAAATCTTAGGGAAAACAATTCTTAAGGTAGCCATACATCCAGTGATGATGAGCAGATTTGACCAAAAGACAAATCTCTCTCTGATCGAATCTGTTTAGAGAGAGATCTGATGGCTGCACATACACCACAGGCCAATTCCCATTGAATTTCATGCTGAAATTGATCTGGGATCAGCATTGGGATGCCGCATCCCCCACCTCGCCGACCTGACACTGTCCCCCCAATGCTAAATGTGCCCCCCACCCAGTGCATTGTACATTACCTTTCCATGTCTGCTGTTGGCTCTGGGCGCCGTCGGTCCCTTTACTGATGGCAGTTTCAGTAGTGTGGTTAGGATTAGGGATGCTTATTCAGATTCCGTAGAAATTTACACATTTCCAATCGGAAATGGAAAATGGTAATCGGATTTCTGCGGAAATACTGCATTACCTACCGCAACTCTGTAATTTTAGCCCAATTACAGAACTCGGAAGCATTGGACCAATCAGAGAATGCAGAGTCAACTTGGAAGTATTTGGCCAATGAGAGAATGCAAAAAAAGACTCCTCGGAAAACAGAAATCAGAAATCCGTAGAATTGGTAATTGACATTGGCAGAAATCGGAATTTCTGCGGAATCAGAAATCAGCATTTCCGACAATTCCTAGTTAGGAAAGAATCGGGCTAAAATTAAGAGCGAGTTGGTGGACAAGCTTAGAGCTGAAGGGTCAGTAGATGGCTTCTTAATAGGCGGAGAAGAGAAGGAGAGCTAAGGATTGAGTTGGGAATGGAGGTGGACCTTGCATATTGGAAAGTACAGTTTTATTAATTAGACCTCTTTCACAGAGGAGGCAGCTGTGGCCGCACTCAGACAGGACGTGGTGAGGTTTTTCTGCCTGGTACCAGCGTAGTGTGTCAAACACTGACATCAGAGGATTACAGTCACTGTCATTTTGCTGTATTAAATTGAAACTGGAAGGCATTCAGAGGAGGGCAGATGGGAGGCTGAACTGTCCGACAAGAGGCCTTAGTCAAGTGAAAGCAGTTAAAGTAAAGGTCTGAGAAGGAAGACCAGCTGGTCAGTGAAGCTGTTAATTTTAAAGTGGACCCAAACTAAAAATACAAGATTTCAGAAATAAAATCTATTTTCTAAATTATAATAATAAATAGCAGCCTTTTTTCAGCTGCATGATGACAAATATAAAATATTTTACATTTATTGGAGAAACTCCTCCCTTCCTTTCATATTGCCGGCAAATAATCCGGCAAACTGGTGGAGTAGATGGTGTCCAGCAAAGGAGGAATTGCTAATGGCTGCCACCTGTATAACCCTAGTTATGAAAAGAGAAGGGTGAAAAGCATGCACTGAAATGCCCATAGGCTTGAAGGAGTGTTTATTTATCTTTGTATGTGTCAGAGTGGTGCAACTAAATATTTTGAATTAAAAAAATGTTTGGTTTGGGTCCGCTTTAACTTTTACATACTGTATATAGCTAAAATATACGATTTTGGAAGATGTGGAGGGCAGAGAAGGGAGCATTGAAAAGCTGTTTGGGGTTATGGTAGTAACACGTTTTACCGCTGATAGAGTGATCCTGAGCGGCTGTAGGCTATATTTGTACTCATGGAAATCATCGCTTCATTGGCTGTTTTGCAAGAGTTGTTCAGCCACTTGGGACTGTCAATTCAGCAGTTTAGTCTGACTCGCGTGCCAGGGTTGTTGGCTGGCATAGCAAGGCTGGAGGTTTGTACAGTGGGTAGGCAACCCCTTCAAAGTATTCACTTTATATTGTTTTGCAGCCTGAATTGAAGACACATACAAAAAAAAAATGTTTTTTCATCTGTAGTTACTCAATGAAATATATAAGTCAAGTCAAGTGAAAAATAACAGTGTCAATTTACAAAAAAAAAACATAATCCAAAAACAAAATCACTGAATTGGATAAAGAATCCCCCCACCCCAGAAAAAGTACCTGCAAACTCAATTACTGTAGATGTAATGCTGGGAATACACAGTTCGTTTTGTAGCTGATTAGATGGTTCGATAGATAATTTCCGACATGTCCAATCTCCCTTTCGTTTGTTTTGCCGCTCGATTTCTGATAGAAGTGAATAGAAAAAGATAAGAAAAACGAGAGGAAGAATAAAATCGAGAGCTGAATCGAGAGCTGAAATCGAGCAGCAAAAACGTTCGAGAGCAAAAACGCACGGCAGAAACCAACCGTGTATTCCCTGCATAATGAATCATCTTCTAGTTTGCACAGCAAGCTAACTGGCTTACACCTCTGATCAACTATAATTATATTGATTAGTTCCACACAAAAAAAGTGTTCTAGTACTTGATAGTACAATTGAACACACACAAAAATATGTCATACTGGCCTCAATTCTGGTAGGCATGTGCGGTAAATATTTTTTTGTCTGTAAAATACTGCAATAGGAATTTTTAGTTTTTTTGTGGCAATTCTGAAAGATTTTTCTGCTTGGTGTTTGGTGTTGGTACTATTAGGACCATTTGAGGATCAGACCATCCCACCAAACTGGATGAACGAACAAGAAGTTAGCTGGTCAAAGAGGTAACATAGGCCTTAATTCATAAAGCATTACCGCATTCGGTAAAGCTGAAAACAGCTGACTTTACTGAGCACTTGTGAGAAAATGTCAATTCATAAATGCTGACTTGATCTTCGGGAGATATTATAGAGCAGAGCTGCATGGGAGTGATGTCGTGTTGGGGCCACAGTAAGTGGGTCTAGATGATGCTATCACCTGTCACTCGGCCAAAGTGATCTGCAAGGACAGATTGTTGGCCGAGCACTGCAGTTGAGGGTGGGCATCGGGGGCTGCCGCACACATGCAGTATCCTCGGCAGCCGCCTTGACAGAGTTCCTTCTGGTGTGTGTACGACCTTAAAAGTAGATGTGTATAGCGGAAGGGGGGGTTGCAAAAGTTAGATACTCACCTCAGTAGTTGGAAACCTCTGGATGATCCAGAGGCTACCCAGATCCCCCGGAAAAGGGTACCTCTTCTTGTGGTGGTGCTACTGGACTGAGCATGTGTGAGTGAGGTCTATGCATTTCCATTAGAGCAAAGCCTCTTGTCCTTGGCTTTTTTCTCTGCATGAGTGTTTTCTTGTAGTGGGAATGTGCAGACCTTACTCACGCATGCCAGCTCCCGTTGCTCTTGCCCACGGCGGGAGCATGGCTACAAGAAACCTATTCAACAAGCTTTTTGTCAAATAAGTTTATAAGGGCCCTGCACTGGAATGTTATCCCCAGTGCACACCCCGGGCGGATCCGCCGGCCGAATCCGCCTGAAAATCCGCATGGCTAATGTATCTCTATGGGCTGGTGAATACCGGCGGTTTGAGGTTTTTAGCAAGCCGCAAACGTGCCTCTTGCTGCACGTTTGCGGTTTGCTAAAAACCTCAAACTGCCGGTGTGCACCAGCCCATAGAAATACATTAGCCATGCGGATGCGGCCGGTGAACACCCGGCGGATGTTCAAGATCCGCCCGGTGTGCACTGGGACTAAACTCTGTCATCTGCACCCAAAACCGCTAGCGTTTTGTGGATCTGCTAGTGGTTTTGGTGTGCACTAGGCCATAGGCTTTAGGAGGATTACGAAAGTCTCTGGACTATCCTGACATCAGTAGCTAACCTTTTCATCTTTAAAAAAAACTTTCCTAGCAGAGAACTTTTGAGAGCAGGGGATAGATAAAAAAAAAGGTTAATAGTTCATAGATTTGAGCTCAGTATTGAGCTGAGAAAACAGCAATAAATTTACTTTTAAAAATAAATATTTTTAAACATACCATAACTACAGTTATTTGGGTTGAAAAAGACATCCATCCATCAAGTTCTACTAGAAAATTAGGTAAAACATCCAGCCTGCACCAGCACATATCCCTGTTGATCCAGAGAAACACAAAAAAACCCTTAAAAGCCACAGCCCAATAGGCCCAAAGGGGAAAATGATCCTTCCTTAATCCAGATGGCAATCAGATAAAATTCCTGGATCAACATCACTGGAAACTACTAGTAATTATAACCATGGATGTATTTCAACGCAAGGAAAACATCTAAGCCCCCCTTTAAACAATGATATAGAATTTGCCATAACTACTTCCTGTGATAATACATTCCACATTTTAATCACTCTTACTGTAAAGAACCCTTTCCCAAATAAATGGCTAAGGCTTTGTTCAAATTGCGTTCGCCTAGCGTGTTCATCTGCGGTGGGCCTTTTTTTTCCGCTTTTTTTAAGCGTTTTTCTGTGATTTTCTGCGCGTTCATCTTGTTTTTTTTAGGCGTTTTTGTAAGCGCTTTTGCAGAGCGCTTCCGTCTTTTGATCCGGAAAACAATCTGGAAACAATAAATATTATATAAATAATATGTATTTAAAAAAAAAAAACAAACAAACCACGCAATCGCTTGGCAAAGCGATTTTGTGAGCGTTTTGCGTTTTTCCTATAATTTCCATTGAGGCAAATCGCCTTAAAAATGGCTCAAGCACCGCTTTTCAAAGCGGATCACAAATGAATCAGAATCAGAATCAGCTTTATTTCGCCAAGTACGTCGACTGATGCACCCGGAATTTTTTGTGGTACACACGGCAGGAGTATGCAGATACAGATTTTGTACAGATCAGTTCACACAGATTTTATACAGATCAGTTCACACAGATTTTATACAGATCAGTTCACACAGATGGGAGAAGGAGCTAAAAAAGACTGCAAACATCAAACAGATTACAAGGTGGGGGGGGGGGGGGGGGGGGGTGAGGATGAAACGTAGTTGGGCCGTAGTGCAGCGTCAGTGCACGGCTAGGGGGGCTTTGCAGGGGTGGTAGCTCGAGTTCAGTAGGAGAACAGCTTGGGGAAATAAAGTGTTCAAATGTCTGGTGGTCTTGGTGAGGATCGATCTGTAGCGGCGTCCCAAGGGCAGACGGTCGAAGTATCGGCTGCCAGGGTGAGTAGGGTCGTTCACTATTCTGTTTGCCTTAGACCACAGTCTGGAGGTATGAAGGAGATCCAGAGATGGAAGGGGGGACCCGATGATCCTCTCAGCGGCATTGATTACTCTCTGGAGCTTAAGTCTGTCGCTCGCAGTGGCACCTGCGTACAAAACAACAATAGAGGAGCAGAGCATAGACTTCACGGTAGCGGTGTAAAAGGTGATCATCAGTTCCCGCGGCATCCTGAATTTCCTCAGCTGCCTCAGAAAGAACAGCCTCTGCTGGGCCTTCTTCTGGGCCTTGGAGGTGTTTTCAGCCCACCTAAGGTCTTTTGTGATGGTGGCTCTGATATGAACTCTCTCATAGAGAGTCATTGCACAAGCACTTTCAGGGCGATATTGAAAATCGCCCACTCTTAAAATTTAACAAAAACGCCTGTAATGTGAACAAGGCCTAAAACTGTTTTCCTCCATGTGCAGATCATGTCCCCTATTCCTTTGCACAAGCCTAGGGATAAAAAGGACATCTGCCAAGCTTTTTTATTGCCCTGTGATGTATTTATACACATGACAATGAAAACAGTAAGAAATGCAACCTGTGTGTTTTTAGAGAGAAGGGCCGGCCTAATTCCCCCTCATCTTCAAGTAATCACAAGTGTAATTTAATCTTTCAACTTTGTCAGCACAGAAATTCGTCAGGCACAGCTAACATGTAAACACATGATGTTACCCTTTGTCTGCTTCCATGAAAGTAGGAAGTAGACACACTGCAGATTAATTGCAGGAATTCTGTAAGCTGCAACAAAGAAATGTTTTTCTTTAAAGGTTATTATGCTGTTGCTTATCTTTTAGTGAAGAGAGAAATTTCAGAGTTCAGGTCCGCTTTAAATACAGCCTGTGTCTCTTTGGATGTACAGTAGGTGAGAGGAAGAAACATATACAGTATTTCAAAGAACTGAAGTTCAAGAGAGGAAAGAAGTTGAAAGGAGAGCAGGCAGCATGTAATACAAATTGAATTACCAGCAACTGGAGGTTGCAATGCATTAGCATCTCAGGATCCAAGGAAAAAGAAAAATAGTCAAATAATAACACAGATAAAATAAAGGTTGGTGATTGTTGTTAACTAAACCAGATATGTATGGATCTGTTGTCAGGTTACTACATGCATAAAAAAAGTAATGCATGAGAAAGACATTAGAAGGCCAGTGGACAAGCAGGGATGGTGACAATGGCCCATACCATATTTCTGTCATTTTTTAATTCCATTTAATGTCAATAAAAAGACAGGGCTAGGGCCGGGACAAGGTTTTCCTGCTCTAGAGGCAGTGCGCAGGGATACATTGATTCCCTGTCCTATAAAATAGTCCCTGGCCATCCCCAATTTCCTGTACAGCTTTCCTTAGTGGAAATGTACATTTCTCTGGTGTCTAGTGGCAATCACTACCTCCCCTATACAGTTATCTGATGTGTAGCAGCTGTTGCCCCCTTTTTTACTCCCCTATAGATTTCCCTGGTGTCTAATGGCAGTGCCTCCCCCCCCTCTATCCCATATAGATTTCCCTGGTGTCTAATGGCAGTGCCCGGCCCTCTCCCTCCCCTATAGATTTCCCTGGTGTCTATTGGCAGTAAAGCCTCCAAACCTCCCATATAGCTTTCCCTGGTTTCTAGTGGCAGTGATTCCCCTTTCCTATAGAATTCCCTGGTGTCTAATGGCAGGAAGGGGGGCCTGACTTCGATCCTCCTTTCCTTTCCTCGGGCCCCCTTCTTTCACTGTGCTCTTCCCTTCCTCATCTGCAGAGTTACAGTGTGCAGCATGCAGGTACAGACAGACAGGGATTACAGCACACACTCACCAGCTCCTGGCTCCAGGTGTTAGAGGTCCCATCTGTCTTCTCTTCAGCGACGCTCACACTCTACTGATCTGAGAATCAGGAAGTAGAGAGCTGCAGAGAAGACAGATGGGACCTGTGGCACCTGGAGGTGGTGAGTGTGTGTTGTGATCCCTGTCTGTATATACCTGCCAGCTGTGCTGTAACTCTGCAGATGGGGAGTGGGGGATCACAGAGATAGAGTAGTCCGAGAAGGGGGAGGGAGGATAGTCGTGACCCCCTCCAAACACCCTTGCAGTTCTGCTTCCAGAGGCTGGAGCCTATCCAGCCTCTGCCTAGGCTGGTCCCTGGACAGGGCTATGCCTCAGGGAGACTCGTCTCCCTAACTCTTGTTAAAAAAGCTGAATGTTTAAAATATTTTTTGAAAACACTATTTTAAATGCCACAGTGTTTATAGAAGCAGAAAAATACATGTTTAGTAATCACTCAAAGCAAATCATGGGTGATCTAGAAAAAACAGAATAGTATTGAGCTGCAGTAACAATCACGGCAGCACACACCTGGTCTTTGTTGCAATATATGTTCCATATAACTCAGAATAACAGGTTTGGCAGAGTGATTTGTACATACTGTTATTTTTAAAGGTATGCAGTGCAGAGAGCATATATAATAAGGTTTTATAGGAACACGTGCAAAACACATACAAATATCACCTTAGGTTCAAAGGTTGAAGAAGTTTCAAACAAGCAGGAGGGAAAGAGGTATAGAATATTGTGTACAGATTTGTACATGAATGAGATCAAATTTACAGGGAGTTCAGCTACAGTACCATAGGTTCTCACTTCTCAGGTAAAAAAATTTCAAAATAAAATAGATTTAAAGTCCCAGTCTTAAAACGGGATTATCTCCGTAAAAATCAAATTTCAACAGCAACTAGTCTGAGTCCTGCATTCAAAACTTTCAAAACTTTTTCTGCTGTTATAATTTGGAGTTATCACATACTTAAGGAGCACTGGCCCTTCAATAGTCAGTGCCAAACAGTTGCATGCTGGGGGTTCTTTTTATCTATAATATATTCCTCCTCTTCCATTTTTTTCCCTGCCTCCGAAACATGAACCTTAAGGTCCGTACACACGCCGGACTTTAGGCAACGACGGGTCCGTCGTTGCCTCCCGCTGGGTGGGTCGTGCCAGCGACAGTCCGGCGTGTGTACGCTCTGTCGTCAGACTGATACGGCTGTTTCTGAGCGATCCGCCCGGCGGATCGCTCAGAAACAGCCGTATCAGTCTGACGACAGAGCGTACACACGCCGGACTGTCGCTGGCACGCCCACCCAGCGGGAGGCAACGACGGACCCGTCGTTGCCTAAAGTCCGGCGTGTGTATGGACCTTTATGCTCACTTGTGTTTACAAGCAAGGCTGAGGTGACTCAGCGATTAGAAGAGAAAAGAAAAAAAGTATAGGGCAGAAATGACATCATGATTTAGCCTAAATTGTGGGCAAAAGACATGAGACCAGGTACAGAACTGTCTTTATTTACTATATAAAATTCACTGAAATCAAAACATGGACAGTTGGTGCTCAGCAGAGCTCGAATATTCGAGTAGCTCGAATATTCGAGCTCTTTTTTAGCTATTCGAGCTCGGTATTCGAGCTCCGAATAGCTGGAGCTATTCGAATGGGCTATTCGAGTGATCTCGAATAGCCCATTCATTATTCGCGTTATTCGAGCTAACAGCGCTATTCGAGCTCGAATACCGAGCTCGAATAGCGTCATAGCCCAGATTGATGTCCTTAGAGACAATCAGAGGGCTCCCAGGCCCTCTGACGGCAGCCAATCACAGAGGGGGACCCTGGCCAGCCCCTACCCTATAAATAGCGGCCGCCATGTTCCGTTTTTCCGTCCTTGCCTGACTTTGCACAGAGAGAGATCTGCTCCTTTGTGCGTTGGCTTAGCAAGAGCTTTATTGTGGTCATTTACCTAGCGTTTTTGCTCACATACACCTCCTATATACACCTATATTGTTGTTAGTTAGATAGACATTGTATTTTAGTTATTAGCTTTTGTGTTACATAGAGAGAGACAGCTGCTGCAGGCTTACAGCTTTAGGCCTCAGGGCCTGCCTGTGTGGGCAGCTGTTCTCTCCTGTCCTCTGTTTATTTCTCATCTATACCAGTATTTCTGCTGTCCTTTACTACTGATTGATTGTATTTTGTATTGTAGTTATATACTGTAACTGTACTAGGACACTCACTGTCACTGTTCATAGGCTAGCTCCTGCGTGTGCGTGCACTCACTGTCTGTGTACTGTACACACACTCTATTTCCTTCTGAATAGTTATATACTGTAACTGTACTAGGACACTCACTGTCACTGTTCATAGGCTACTAGCTCCTGCGTGTGCGTGCACTCACTGTCTGTGTACTGTAGTGTACTGTACACACACTCTATTTCCTTCTGAATAGTTATATACTGTAACTGTACTAGGACACTCACTGTCACTGTTCATAGGCTACTAGCTCCTGCGTGTGCGTGCACTCACTGTCTGTGTACTGTACACACACTCTATTTCCTTCTGAATAGTTATATACTGTAACTGTACTAGGACACTCACTGTCACTGTTCATAGGCTAGCTCCTGCGTGTGCGTGCACTCACTGTCTGTGTACTGTACACACACTTTATTTCCTTCTGAATAGTTATATACTGTAACTGTACTAGGACACTCATTGTCACTGTTCATAGGCTAGCTCCTGCGTGTGCGTGCACTCACTGTCTGTGTACTGTACACACACTCTATTTCCTTCTGAATAGTTATATACTGTAACTGTACTAGGACACTCACTGTCACTGTTCATAGGCTACTAGCTCCTGCGTGTGCGTGCACTCACTGTCTGTGTACTGTAGTGTACACACACTCTATTTCCTTCTGAATAGTTATATACTGTAACTGTACTAGGACACTCACTGTCACTGTTCATAGGCTACTAGCTCCTGCGTGTGCGTGCACTCACTGTCTGTGTACTGTACACACACTTTATTTCCTTCTGAATAGTTATATACTGTAACTGTACTAGGACACTCACTGTCACTGTTCATAGGCTAGCTCCTGCGTGTGCGTGCACTCACTGTCTGTGTACTGTACACACACTTTATTTCCTTCTGAATAGTTATATACTGTAACTGTACTAGGACACTCACTGTCACTGTTCATAGGCTAGCTCCTGCGTGTGCGTGCACTCACTGTCTGTGTACTGTAGACACACTCTATTTCCTTCTGATTACTGATTGATTATTGTAATTTCTAGTTGTACTTACTGTTACTACTTACTGTACTAGTAGGGACACTCAGTCACTGTTCATAGGCTAGCTCCTGCGTGTGCGTGCACTCACTCACTGTCTGTGTACACACACTCTATTTCCTTGTGATTATTACTACTGATTATTTTAACTTCTAGTTGTACTTCCTGACTGTTACTACTTACTTACTGTACTAGACACTCACTCAGTCACTGTTCATAGGCTTAGGATGCGGACCAGAGGCGCCAAAAGAGTAAAAATGTAACAGAATTTAAAAATGGGGGGAGATTGTTAGTCACAACTCACCGCCCATAAAACCAAAAACCAACATAAAACTCAATGTTCAGATGAACAAAAGCAATTTATTAGTACTCCCAGGTGCTACGCGTTTCACGGGGCAATCCCGCTTCCTCAGGCAATCAAAACAGGAGTACAAGCTATTAGGGTTCTTCAGTAAAAATGGTTAAGCGCTCTTCTCTGCCTGTTCCTTCTTAGACACAGCAAATATGTCATATAATGAAAAAGCCCCCCCTTCGGGGAGAGACTCACCAGACTTCTAGGCCTCCAAGGCCAATGCTCGCATTCGGGGTATTGGCCACCCCGCAGCCTCTCTGGCAGTCCTCTCTTGGCTATTCCCAGTCTGTGTAAGCAAAAAGCGGATTCCACATCGCGTAAAAGCGTACCAGTTTATTTTTAAAAAATTTAAAAACAGATCAGTGGTGTATAACCACTCATTGGGTCAGAAAACTTCATCAAAAATGAAAAAACACAGCCAGCCCCTTGTTTTACAAGCTACCTGATTCCAGGTACAGGGGTATGCAGAGATGAGATGCACTAAGCTGGTGACAAGGCGCACGCCTCTGTCATTTAGCGTCCCTCTCCGCAATAGCTTACTGGCTAGTGCTCTAAAAGATACCGAGCCTGCTGCACACAGACAATCCCGCCGCGTCCAGCGAGCGTCGTGCGCTGTGACGTCACTCCGTGGCTCCGCCCAACGTTTCGTTGCCCTAGGGCAACGAAACGTTGGGCGGAGCCACGGAGTGACGTCACAGCGCACGACGCTCGCTGGACGCGGCGGGATTGTCTGTGTGCAGCAGGCTCGGTATCTTTTAGAGCACTAGCCAGTAAGCTATTGCGGAGAGGGACGCTAAATGACAGAGGCGTGCGCCTTGTCACCAGCTTAGTGCATCTCATCTCTGCATACCCCTGTACCTGGAATCAGGTAGCTTGTAAAACAAGGGGCTGGCTGTGTTTTTTCATTTTTGATGAAGTTTTCTGACCCAATGAGTGGTTATACACCACTGATCTGTTTTTAAATTTTTTAAAAATAAACTGGTACGCTTTTACGCGATGTGGAATCCGCTTTTTGCTTACACAGACTGGGAATAGCCAAGAGAGGACTGCCAGAGAGGCTGCGGGGTGGCCAATACCCCGAATGCGAGCATTGGCCTTGGAGGCCTAGAAGTCTGGTGAGTCTCTCCCCTAAGGGGGGGCTTTTTCATTATATGACATATTTGCTGTGTCTAAGAAGGAACAGGCAGAGAAGAGCGCTTAACCATTTTTACTGAAGAACTTTATTTTGATGGTTGCACGCATCTAGGAAGAGCGCTCCTACATGATAATTATTATATGAGCAAGGACATTATACATGTGGTTACTGCCTGCTATTGTGTTTTTTACTTAGAATTTAGCACATGTAATATGAATGTTTGATGAATGTTTGATTCATTATCTTTTATATAAAACATTTTTTAGAGGTGACCTATATAACATCTGACTCAGCATATGAGCGCAGTATCAGGGTGCTGTAATTGTTGTGAACAAGCTATTAGGGGTCTGGTATGCACTCAGCGCCTCAATTCATTGAGGCGCTGAGTGCATACCAGACCCCTAATAGCTTGTACTCCTGTTTTGATTGCCTGAGGAAGCGGGATTGTCCCGTGAAACGCGTAGCACCTGGGAGTACTAATAAATTGCTTTTGTTCATCTGAACATTGAGTTTTATGTTGGTTTTTGGTTTTATGGGCGGTGAGTTGTGACTAACAATCTCCCCCCATTTTTAAATTCTGTTACATTTTTACTCTTTTGGCGCCTCTGGTCCGCATCCTAATAACAAGTGATCCACCTATGGTGGCAAAGATTTTTTCCTGGTTTCTATCTACAGAGAGTGACATCTTATACCTGAGTGGGGTCAGGTACTAATTCTCCCCACTGGCATATGGAGTGGTTGCCTAGGGGTAGAGTTGAGCTGAAATTTTCGTAATTTCGCATTACTATAATTACGCATGCGAAATTTGCGATTACGATGCGAAATTAGCGTAGCGAAATTGCCATTAAAATCGTAATTGAAAATACCGTAAGCGTAATTTTCAACGCGAAATTTCGCGTTTCGTTCATGCCGTAATTTCGCATTAAACGCTACCGTAATTTCGCGTTAAACCGTAACGCTCCGTATAATATAAAAAAGCCGCCGACTTTAAGGGTTAATAGCAAAGCCCCCTTAAATGTTAAGAGCCTCAAATTTGGAGAATATATTAAGGAGATCAGGAGGAATAAGAGGAAAAAAATTTTTTTCAAAAAGACCTTATAGTTTTTGAGAAAATCGATGTTAAAGTTTCAAAGGAAAAATGTAAACATTTAAAAACCCGCCGACTTTAACGGTTAATAGCAAAGCCTGCTTAAAGTTTAGGAACACCAAATTCCCAGGGTATATTAAGGGGATCAGTGGGAATAAGAGGAAAAAATTTTTTTTCAAAAAGACCTTATAGTTTTTGAGAAAATCGATTTTTAAGTTTCAAGGGCGAAAATGTCTTTTAAATGTGGAAAATGTCAGTTTTTTTTGCACAGGTAACAATAGTGTATTATTTTCATAGATTCCCCCAAGTGGGAAGAGTTTTACTTACTTCGTTCTGAGTGTGGGAAATATAAAAAAAAAACGACGTGGGGTCCCCCCTCCCAGACCTCTTTAACCCCTTGTCCCCCATGCAGGCTGGGATAGCCAGAATGCGGAGCACCGGCCGCGTGGGGCTCCGCACCCTGACTATACCAGCCCGCATGGTCCATGGATTGGGGGGTCTCGGAAGGGGAGGGGCAGCCAAGCTTTCCCCTCCCCCTCCGAGCCCTTGTCCAATCCAAGGACAAGGGGCTCTTCTCCACCTCCGATGGGCGGTGGAGGTGGAGGCCGCGATTTCCTGGGGGGGAGGTTCATGGTGGAATCTGGGAGTCCCCTTTAAAAAGGGGTCCCCCAGATGCCCACCCCCCCTCCCAGGAGAAATGAGTATAGAGGTACTTGTACCCCATACCCATTTCCTTTAAGAGTTAAAGTAAATAAACACACAGACACTTAGAAAAAGTATTTTAATTGAACAAAAAACATAACCACGAAAAAAGTCCTTTAATATTCTTAATTAACCATTAATACTTACCTGTCCCTTTAAATAAATGATCCCTCGCAATATCCTCGGAAATGTTCTATCAGTTACAATGTAACAAAGTTATTACAATGTATCAACTTTGTTACATTGTAACTACGCCGCACCCGACGCCACTCGCCGCTCAGCCGCCGCATACGCGTCCGTGCAGGACGCTAAGTCCCCGCAGCTCCCGCTGTCCACCCCGCCCACATCTGTCACCCACATGTCACCCACATGTGGGTGACATGTGGGTGACATGTGGGAGAGGCGGGGAGGGCAGCGGAGCCGGCGGGGACTTAGCGTCCTGCACGGACCCGACAGAGCTCTGAGCTATAGCTCAGAGCTCTCTAAAGCATCTTTGTATTTGGGCTCCAAGGAGCCCCATTGGTCCTTAGCAGACCAATGGGGTTCCTTCAAATCAGAAGGAACCCCATTGGTCTGCTAAGGACCAATGGGGCTCCTTGGAGCCCAAATACAAAGATGCTTAGAGAGCTCTGAGCTATAGCTCAGAGCTCTGTCGGTCCGTGCAGCGCAGACGCGGGTGGCGGCGGCGGCGGTGAGTGACGTCGGGTGCGGCGTAGTTACAATGTAACAAAGTTGATACATTGTAATAACTTTGTTACATTGTAACTGATAGAACATTTCCGAGGATATTGCGAGGGATCATTTATTTAAAGGGACAGGTAAGTATTAATGGTTAATTAAGAATATTAAAGGACTTTTTTCGTGGTTATGTTTTTTGTTCAATTAAAATACTTTTTCTAAGTGTCTGTGTGTTTAATTACTTTAACTCTTAAAGGAAATGGGTATGGGGTACAAGTACCTCTATACTCATTTCTCCTGGGAGGGGGGGTGGGCATCTGGGGGACCCCTTTTTAAAGGGGACTCCCAGATTCCACCATGAACCTCCCCCCCAGGAAATCGCGGCCTCCACCTCCACCGCCCATCGGAGGTGGAGAAGAGCCCCTTGTCCATGGATTGGACAAGGGCTCGGAGGGGGAGGGGAAAGCTTGGCTGCCCCTCCCCTTCCGAGACCCCCCAATCCATGGACCATGCGGGCTGGTATAGTCAGGGTGCGGAGCCCCACGCGGCCGGTGCTCCGCATTCTGGCTATCCCAGCCTGCATGGGGGACAAGGGGTTAAAGAGGTCTGGGAGGGGGGACCCCACGTCGTTTTTTTTTATATTTCCCACACTCAGAACGAAGTAAGTAAAACTCTTCCCACTTGGGGGAATCTATGAAAATAATACACTATTGTTACCTGTGCAAAAAAAACTGACATTTTCCACATTTAAAAGACATTTTCGCCCTTGAAACTTAAAAATCGATTTTCTCAAAAACTATAAGGTCTTTTTGAAAAAAAATTTTTTCCTCTTATTCCCACTGATCCCCTTAATATACCCTGGGAATTTGGTGTTCCTAAACTTTAAGCAGGCTTTGCTATTAACCGTTAAAGTCGGCGGGTTTTTAAATGTTTACATTTTTCCTTTGAAACTTTAACATCGATTTTCTCAAAAACTATAAGGTCTTTTTGAAAAAAAAATTTTTCCTCTTATTCCTCCTGATCTCCTTAATATATTCTCCAAATTTGAGGCTCTTAACATTTAAGGGGGCTTTGCTATTAACCCTTAAAGTCGGCGGCTTTTTTATATTATACGGAGCGTTACAGTTTAACGCGAAATTACGGTAGCGTTTAATGCGAAATTACGGCATGATACGACTGTAATGCGAAAATTACGCGAAAATTACGCTTACGCGAAATTTCGCGAAATCCTTCTTCATTACGATTATGTACTTACGGCCATAATCGTAATTACACTAATTACGCGAAATTTCGCAAAATCGTAATTAGGTCATTACGCTCATCTCTACCTAGGGGCAACCTATGTTTGTGAGTATAACCTTAATCAATTAATAATCCAACAGTTTGAAGATATTGCACAATTTGGGCTCTCGGTCTTTTGTCTTTGTTTTTGTTATTGAACTGTTCATAGGCTAGCTCCTGTGCGTGTTTGCGCGTGCGTGCACTCACTGTCTGTAGTGTACACACACTCTATTTCCTTGTGATTACTACTGATTATTGTAACTTCTAGTTGTACTTCCTGACTGTTACTACTTACTTACTGTACTAGACACTCACTCAGTCACCTCGCCCACCAACCCACTCCATTAAAGTACCCCACTTTTCACCCGCCCTTTTAAAAAACTTTTGTGTTTACGCCCAAAACATCGAAGATGTCTGGAAGTGGCAGCCAGCGCGGTTTGGGCAAGGGGAAGGGCAGCAAGGGAATCAGGAGGAGAGGGAGCAGCATTGTGGCAAGCCGCGGGCGCGGCCGCGCCACCATGCACAGTTCCGCAGCAGCAGCGTCAGTGGCTAACATTCCTCCTATAGCCACTGGCCGTGGACGCCTTGGGCGCTGCCCAGCAGGAGCATCTGCAACTCACGCTGCAGAGACACAGCAGCAGCGTGTAGCACCTGCTCCGATTTTCCTCCAGCCGGGTCGGAAACGTCCCATTGAGGAAACGGATGCAGACACTGTGGTGCAACTGATGACGGAGGATAAGCAGCCCGCCATCAGCTCTGCATCCGAGGCCTCCACC
Source organism: Hyperolius riggenbachi (assembly GCF_040937935.1). Taxonomy (NCBI): domain Eukaryota; kingdom Metazoa; phylum Chordata; class Amphibia; order Anura; family Hyperoliidae; genus Hyperolius; species Hyperolius riggenbachi. Next base: position 150,567,919 of record NC_090651.1, on the reverse strand, counting down.
CTCACCACCACCACCACCACCCCTGTTCGCAGCAGCCGCCCAGCAGGGCCTGGGGAGGAGGCCAGTTCACCGTCAGTCGCCGACCTGTCACTCAGCAGTCTTTTGACCTCAGGCACCATCAGGGTATTGTCTGCTGTTGTTGGCGATTTTGAGGAGGAGATGCTGATGGACACTTTGGGGGAGGAGGGATTGGACAGCAAGACTGTGGCGACAGTCAAGCAGCCCATCCATGCATCAGGAGAGGAGTTTGGGGGGTCATCATCCCAGCAGGACATGTTTCAGGAGGGGGAGGATGATGATGACACGGTGACAGACAGAGACTGGGTGCCACCAGCTCCAGGGGATGTCATCAGCAGCAGCTCTGAGGAGGAGGAGGAGGATGCGCTTGTGGGCCTTGCAAGGAGGCGCATCATTGCAAGCATTGGCAGCAGTAGGCAGGTCCCCCAGCCTGCTGGTGTCTCAGGCTCAGCAGCAGCAGCAGCAGCATCTGCCAGTACCACCACCAGCCGCACCCAAGCCCCCCCCCCCCAACCACCACAGGGAGACAGGCAGCAGCGGTTCCATGCCGTAGGGGGTTGTTTTTGTCACCAATCTGGCGCTTTTTCACCATGCCCACAGTGTACAGCAAGTACGCCACTTGCAACCACTGTCAGCGGAAGTTGAGCAGAGGTGCAGACCCCTTAAAGTTCAGCACCAGCTCGCTCATCAACCACCTTGCTGCGAAACATTTCCACCAGCATGAGGAGTTCCAGAGGCTGAAGGCATCTGGTGCTGGCAGTGGCACCACACCCATCACTGCACAGCCTTCAGCAGCAGCAGCAGCAACAGCAGCCACCTGCCCTCCTGCTCCTCCAGCAGCACCAGCAGGAGTGCGGAAACGCACTGCTCCTCCCCCCTCTGCAACTCCTGCCGCCGACACTGAGGCCTGTTCTGGCAGCCAGTCCTCAGTGGCCTCCTCTGCTGTCTCCGCTGATTCCCGTGCCAGCAAAATGCGACGCCAGAGCCTTTTGAGCGAGTCCTTCCAGGGGGTGGTTAGGGCTCTGCCTCCCAGCAGCCGTCGCGTGCGGCAGCTGAACGGCTTGCTGGCACGGGCCATGTGCTCCCAACTCCTGCCGTACACGCTCGTGCAGGAGGGGAGCGACATGCGTGCGCTGCTTGCTTGTGCAGCCCCAGACTGGCAGCTCCCCAGCAGACACTTCTTCGCCCGCAAGGCCATTCCTGCACTGCACCGCTTTGTGATGGCCAATGTGGAGCGAGGGCTGGAGCACGCGGTTGGTGAAAGGGTCCACGTCACCATGGACTCCTGGAGCAGCCGCTTCGGGACAGGCCGCTACCTGTCCTTCACTGTCCACTGGGTCAGCTTGGTGAAAGGGGGTGAGGATGGGAGAGCAGCAGCGGGCACAGCAGCAGCAGCAACACAGTGGGTGGTGCCACCCCGCAGGGTCGGGGGAACTGCAGCAGGTTCCTCCGATCCTCTGCCATCCTCCGGCACACCTGGCCAAACCCCCCGCCTCAGCAGCAGCGTGAAGGCCCGCCACTGCCAAGCGCTGCTGCAGTTGGTCAGCCTTGGGAAGACCAAGCTGACGGCAACCCATGTGTTGGCCAAACTCCAGGAGCAGGAGAGGATTTGGCTGACCCCCAGAGGCCTCAGAGTCGGAGAGGTGGTGGCCGACAATGGGGCCAATCTGGTTGCCGCAATAGACAGGGGAAACCTGACCCACATCCCCTGTCTTGCCCACGTGCTGAACCTGGTGGTGCAGAAGTTCTTGCGCACCTACCAGGGGATGGGCGAACTGCTGGAAACGGCAAGGAACGTTGTGCGTCACTTCCGGCGCTCGGCTGCAGCCTGTGCGAGCCTGGAAGACGTGCAAAAGGAGCTGGAGCTGCCACGCCATCGGCTGATCCTTGACGTTCCGACTCGCTGGAACTCCACCCTGGCGATGTTGGAGCGTCTGGTTGAACAGAAGCACGCTGTCAACCAGTACCTTGCCCTGGCCACTGTTTCCGCCGCTCAGAGAAGGGACAAGACCAGCAACATCCCGTCCATCGTCCCCGATGATGACTGGAGGCACATGCAGCAGGTGTGCTTAGTGCTGGCTCCCTTTCTGCAGGCCACTAACATGGTGAGCAGGGACCATGCTATGGTCTGCGAGTGGGTGCCCCTGGTTTGTCTGCTGAACAGGGCCCTCGATGCTTTGCTGGAACAGGGAGCGGCAGCCTTGGACCAGCAGGAGCGGCAAGCAGCTGCACAGTCCACCTCTGAGGGGGAGGAGGAGGAGGACTTGGTGGAGGTCCCTGACCTTGCTGCTGATGACCGGGATCAGCACAGCGCAGCTGAGGTTGGTGCGGGGGTGGAGAGAGGATGAGGCGGCAGAGGAGGAGGATGAGGACAGCACTGCCACCGATGTGCCAGCAGACGTGGCCCGCCTCTTCCCAATGGCAGCGCACATGCTGACGTGCCTGCGCAGGGACCCCAGGGTGATCCAGATGAAGCAGAGGGAGGACATCTGGATCAGCATGATGTTGGACCCGCGCCTCAAGGGGAAGTTGAGCCAATTCCTGCCGCCTGCAGGAGGAGACCCAGCGCAACAAATATGGAGCTTGCAGCAGGCCCTTGTTGAGCGCTTGGAGGAAGCCTTCCCCCAGCCTTCCACCCCCACTGTCCAGCCAGCACAGAGGCAGCAGCAGGTGCCTGCATCCAGCAGCAAGCGCCCCACAGACCTGCTGTCTCTCAGCCACGAGCTCTACAGGACTGTAGAGGCTCCGGCAGCAGTGACTAGAGAGGAGGTGCATGCAGCAGCATCCTCCTCCGGTCACAGCCAGCGCCTGACCCGCATGGTGGCTGACTACATGGGGTCCTACAGCGGGCTTGACAGCGATGCCCCTGTTGATCCCATGGAGTATTGGGTCAAGCGCCTGGAGATCTGGAGCGAGCTGGCGCAGTACGCCCTGGAAGTGCTGTCCTGCCCCCCTTCCAGCGTGCTGTCCGAGCACTGCTTCAGTGCAGCTGGTGGCGTGGTCACCGAGAAACGCTCACGTCTGTCTCACAAGTCTGTGGACAGACTGACGTTTCTCAAGATGAACCAGGCGTGGGTGGAAGGCGAGTTCCTGGCCCCTGTTGTCGGCGAGAGGGGGACATGAACTGGCTGCCGGAACTTAGAACCATTGTTAATGTGCCTTACCACCCTTTACCACCTCCTGGCTCCTGCTCACTAAGCCAGCCTGGTTCACTTTGACTATTACGTCACCTGCAGCCACACATTTTACAACTACAGTGGGCTGCTGTGTACTGCCCTTCTGCTGTCTGTCTGTGTTTCCCACTGCCAGGGTACACAGAATTACATTCTGCTGCCACTCTGCCACCAGCTATTACGTCAAACAATAGCTATATATCTGTGTAATTGGTTGTAAAACCAAAACTACAAAACCATTAAATAAAAAAAAAGGTTTAATTTTTCTGAGGTGCCCGGGTTGAAAACTGTGTTGTCCCAGTTGTGTATTGGACACGATGTGGGCTGCACGACCGCTGTCTGGGACCTCCTGTTGTGTTTATTTACAGCCCTGGTATCACCCGCTAGGTACCAGGGCTATTATGTCATGCTGCCTGCCTGCTGCCACACTCACACTACTCCTCCATTCCTCCTGCTGCTGCTGCTGTCTGTCTGTGTTTCCCACTGCCAGGGTACACAGAATTACATTCTGCTGCCACTCTGCCACCAGCTATTACGTCAAACAATAGCTATATATCTGTGTAATTGGTTGTAAAACCAAAACTACAAAACCATTAAAAAAAAAAAGGTTTAATTTTTCAGAGGTGCCCGGGTTGAAAACTGTGTTGTCCCAGTTGTGTATTGGACACGATGTGGGCTGCACGACCGCTGTCTGGGACCTCCTGTTGTGTTTATTTACAGCCCTGGTATCACCCGCTAGGTACCAGGGCTATTATGTCACGCTGCCTGCCTGCTGCCACACTCACACTACTCCTCCATTCCTCCTGCTGCTGCTGCTGTCTGTCTGTGTTTCCCACTGCCAGGGTACACAGAATTACATTCTGCTGCCACTCTGCCACCAGCTATTACGTCAAACAATAGCTGCTCACATTACTCCTCCATTCCTCCTGCTGCTGCTGCTGTCGGTCTGTGTTTCCCACTGCCAGGGTACACAGAATTACATTCTGCTGCCACTCTGCCACCAGCTATTACGTCAAACAATAGCTATATATCTGTGTAATTGGTTGTAAACCCAAAACTACAAAACCATTAAAAAAAAAAAAGGTTTAATTTTTCAGAGGTGCCCGGGCTGAAAACTGTGTTGTCCCAGTTGTGTATTGGACACGATGTGGGCTGCACGACCGCTGTCTGGGACCTCCTGCCTGCTGTGTTTATTTACAGCCCTGGTATCACCGCTAGGTACCAGGGCTATTATGTCACGCTGCCTGCCTCATTGACTGCCTGCTGCCACACACTCATCCTCCTCCTCCTGCTGCTGAATTTACCTCCTGCTGTCTGTGTGTTTCCACTGCCAGGGAGCACATACAATGGCGCTTCCAACATGCGTGCGCCACCAGCTATTTGTTACGCTCAAAAATAGCTGCATTTCTTTAAAAAAAAATTGAAAAGAGAAATAAGTGAAGAAGAAGAAGACGATATAGAAAAAGAAGGAGAAGAAGAAGAAGGAGAAGAAGAAGAAGAAGATGAAGAAGAAGGAGAAGAAGAAGAAGATGAAGAAGAAGAAGAAGTAGAAGATGAAGAAGAAGAAGAAGATGAAGAAGATGAAGAAGATGAAGAAGAAGAAGATGAAGAAGAAGAAGAAGAAGAAGAAGAAGAAGAAGAAGAAGAAGAAGAAGATGAAGAAGAAGATGATGAAGAAGAAGAAGAAGAAGAAGAAGATGAAGAAGAAGAAGAAGAAGATGAAGAAGAAGAAGATGAAGAAGAAGAAGACAATATAGAAGAAGAAGAAGAAGATATAGAAGAAGAAGAAGAAGAAGATATAGAAGATAAAGAAGAAGAAGAAGAAGTATATACAGTACTGAACAAAATTCTGGACACAACTTCTCTTTCCACCTTTTTTTTTTTTAAAGGAACATCCCCACATAATCACTTGCTGTTGTTACATGGAAAAAAAGATGTTTCTTGCATCATTCACCCTCAAAACAAGTGTTGGAAGCTATTTAAGGCCAATTCGAATAGTCAGCTCGAATAATGAGCTCGAATACCGACTCGAATAGTGAGCTCGAAGTCCGAGGTCGAATCGAATAGTAAAAATTATTCGACTCGAATATTCGACTGACCTCGAATAATTTACTATTCGAATTCGACCAAACTCGAATTTTAAAATGGGGTATTTGAGCACCACTCAATATATGTGTTATGTAAGTAGATCAAGTAAGGCGCCAAATAAGGTTTCTGCCTTCACTCGTGCACTGAGAAAAAAAGCCATGCACAAGCGACACTGTGCAGACACAAAACCCGACAGGCATCTGCTCGGTGCAGCCGCGCTTGTACACTGAGGGGAGCACAGCCACGAAGGCTGGCAGTGAAGACGGGGTGGAGGATCAGCTTCCCTCAACAGTGGAAAGTATCTAATTTTTTTTTTCAGGATTCAGGTTTACTTAAAACTGATGCCTGGTACAGATCATGTCATTTTCTGTCAGATTGACAGCTCTGAGCTGATTTCTGCTCATTTTTCTGATTGATTTTGTCAGAAAGATGATCAGAAATCAGATCGGACCTGTTGAAAATAATCGATTTCACCGTTAATCTGACGCAAAATTTCATTGTGTGTACCAGGAATTAACCTGTTTCTAAATAGTTTGAAGTAAAACAAACCTGTGAAGACATTATTCATGTTGCTATCCCATGATAACTTCAGGCCTGTGCCACTTTTCTTTGTCTCAGGTGTAGGGATTAAAAATCAAAGTGGTCATACACGATTTAACTAAGACAAATTATTTTATAGAATATTTCATATTATAGAATATAATTTGTTTTAGAATTTTATATTTGTCTTAGATGGATCCTAGTTTTGTCTGCAGGTGTGTCATCAATGTGGAGAATAAAGTTTTAAAACGTTACCTAGAACAAACAGTATGTTTTATGTATAGACAAATAGAATGTCATTTTTTTCCATCTAGGAAATTGATTGATTTTTTCCATATTTTTCAATCATTATCGATTTCTAAATTTCTAAATCAACACTGTAAAATGACAATAGGAAGTAGGGCAATTGTTTCAAATGATGCAATAAAAGGTCTTAAAGGGACACTTAAGGCAACAAAAAAAAGAGTTTTACTCACCTGGGGCTTCTACCAGCCTCCTGCAGCTGTCCCGTGCCCATGCAGTCTCGCTCGGATCCCCCTGTCCCCGCCGGCAGCTCCTTCCGGTTTCAGTGACAGGCCCGACAGGCTTGGGAACGCGAGTGATTCTTCATGTTCCTGCGCGCAATAGCGCCCTCTATACTGCTATTGCGACCAGGAACGTGAAGAATCACTCGCGTTCCCAGGCCTGTTGGGCCTATCGGCGAAACCAGAAGTGGCTGCCGGGTGGGGGACAGGAGGATCCGAGCGAGACTATGTGGGCACGGGACAGCTTCAGGGGGGTGATAGAAGCCCCAGGTGAGAAAAACTCTTTTTTTCTGTTGCCTTAAGTGACCCTTTAAGAGTGAAGCAGCCTGGTATCAGCGTGCATACATAAAAAAACAGCGCCTGGCAAAAAGGGCGCGTAGTGTAGCCAAAATGTAATGATATTGTCTATAATCATATTTTATCGTTTCTTCTTGTAATAAAAAATCTGAACATATTGTTTATAACACTAAAAATTATAATATATGTATTATCGTAATTGTATAATATTGTCTATAACCTTCTTCTATCATTTCTTCATGTAATAAAATAAAAAAATATTGTTTATAACAATGAAAAAAAAATAGGTACATTCGTGTTAACTATAGTATAGTATAGTATAGCATAGTAAAACATAAATATTGCCAACATTTTACTACAACTAAACCTAACCCTACTCTCACACAGAACCCTCCCTCTACCCATCCCTAACCCTTAGACCCCCCCCTGGTGGTGCCTAACCCTAAGAGTGGTGCCTAACACTAAAACCCTCCTGGAGGTGCCTAACCCTAATACTCCCCTGGTGGTGCCTAACTCTTAAGACCCCCTGGTCTGGTGGTGCCTAACCCTAAAACCTCCCTAGTGGAGCCTAACCCTAAGACCCTCCTGGTAGTGCCTAACACTAAAACTTCCACATCAGGTAGTGCCTAACCCTAAAACTCCCACATCGTTTATCAAATAATTTTTTTAAATCTATATATTTAGTTATTTGAGGAGTATTTGTATTTACAAAAAATCTTGTTTTTGTTATTAAACTTTACATAGATAAGTAGGTAAGTAAGTTTGTAAACGTTATTACTCAACAGGCGCCCATTGTAAATGTTAATAACTTATTATTCACCGGGTGTCCAAATTTCCCGTTGGGCACCCATCAAACGATATTTAACTTGAGAGTCAATGGCAGCGCCCTTTTTGTCCACTTGCCTCATGTGCCCAAATTTCCTGCTTTCATTGGGCGTGGCTATAGCTGTAATGCTATAGTCTGCGGCCATGTACCAGTAATTCCAGTGTCGAAATAGTCAAACCCTGAATTACGTTTCCCCCTCCACCCCCCGAGTTGCTATGACTCGGTGGGGGAATAGTATTTTACGCCGCTGGGAATATCGGCGGCAGCTGGGTGAACCGTGCCATGTGTTATGGGCGTGAATGTAGAAGAAGAGCAGCTGGACTCATGATGGCTGAATGGGTGAGAGGTTTTAATGCACGGGCACATTAACATTTGGGGGAATGTCAATGGAGGCAGCAGACGTGGTGCCACAAGGCCACTTCCCAAGAGATTTCATGCTGAAGTCGATCGGGGATTGGCCTGCGGTATATGGGCAGCTGACAGATCTCTCTCTGATCAGATTTGATCGTCGGTAGATGTATGGGCACCTTAAGTTATCATTTTTAGAGTGGGAACTTCTACATGGCAGAGACCTTACACACCTTAGTGAAAATGAGGTCCTTTTCCTCACCTGCCCATCCAGAGGCTGTATTAGACACAACCTGGTTTGTCACCATCATTATCATGCCCGTTTTTAGTGCCCTGAGCGCTGTTGGGAGGGAGGGCGCTGTAAAGGAGGGGGGAGCCTACTACTCACCTCCCTGCGTTCCACTCGTCGCTGATCTCCTCTCAGCATAGACGCTGATACACACACTGCTTCCGGCTAAACAGGAAGCAGCGTGTGTATCAGCGTCTATGCCGAGAGGAGATCAGCGGCGAGTGGAACGCAGGGAGGTGAGTAGTTGCGTACAGAGCTTCCTGCTGCGCTAATTACTCGGCATCTGAGGGGGGAGCACGGAGGGCGGCCCAGGGAGAGGTCGGGCTGCCCTACCCGCGGCTCCGGCTCCCCCCACCATTATGGGGGAGGGGGGTGGATTTACCTAACCAACCTATACTGGGGGAAACTGCCTATCTAACCTATACTGGGGGGCACCTACCTAATCTAACCTATACTGGGGGACACCTACCTAATCTAACCTATACTGGGGGGCACCTACCTAATCTAAACTATACTGGGGGGCACCTATCTATCTAACCTATACTGGGGGGCAGCTACCTAATCTAACCTATACTGGGGGGCAGCTACCTAATCTAACTTATACTGGGGGGCAGCAACCTATCTAACCTATACTGGGGGGCACCTACCTAATCTAACCTATACTGGGGGGCACCTACCTATCTAACTTATACTGGGGGGCACCTACCTATCTAACCTATACTGGGGGCAGCTACCTAATCTAACCTATACTGGGGGGCAGCTCCCTATCTAACCTATACTGGGGGGCACCTACCTAATCTAACCTATACTGGGGGGCACCTACCTAATCTAACCTATACTGGGGGCACATACCTAATCTAACCTATACTGGGGGGCACCTACCTATTTAACCTATACTGGGGGCACCTACCTATCTAACCTATACTGGAGGGCACCTACCTATAAAACCTATACTGGGGGGCACCTACCTATCAAACCTATACTGGGGTCACTTACTTATCTAACCTGTATTGGGGGCACCTACCTACCTGGCTAGCCTATACAGGTGGCAACTATACTGGCTACCTATATTGCAGGCACCTACCTAACTAACCTATACTGGGGGCACCTACCTATTTAACCTATGCTGGGGGCAACTATTCTGGCTACCTATATTAGAGGCACCCACCTAGCTAACCTGTAGTGGGGCACCTACCTATCTAACTTATACCGGGGGCGCCTGCTTATCTAACCTATACTGGGGTAACTATACTGGCTACCTATACTGGAGGCACCTACCTGGCTAACCTATACTGGGGGCAACTATACTGGCTCACCTATGCTTGGCTACCTATACTGGGGGACCAATAGCTGGCTACCTATACTGGGGTACCTATTCTTGGCTGCCTATACTGGGGGGACCTATACTGAGTGCAACTAGACCTGGCTAACCTATACTGCGGGCACCCATACCTTGCTCTGGGGGGGCGCAATTTTTACACCTTCGCCCTGGGTGCATTTTAGCCTAGAAACTACACTGATCATTATTAATAGTCTGTGGAAAAAAAGTGGCCTGTCGTTGGCGAAAACACACTAAATGTGAGTAACCCCATTGATTCAGAACGAATGCATTTCTGAATTGTGAAAAAATACGTTATTCATTATTACTAAGATAAGGGGCTCTGATTTGATTATTTTACCACTACAAAATCTGTCCAGTCTGAACTAGCCATGCCTATGTAAAGGTTATCAGACTGCATGTTTATTTAAGAGGCATCATTATATTGTAGGCAGAGTTTTCCTTGTGATAAACATCAGTGCTAAACACTTCAAGTATAATAGATTGACGCCCGGTAAACAAAGTAACAAGTGTTAGCATAAGTGATTACAAGCCACATGCACTTAAATACACAATAATAGGCAATTGCTCCAAAGCCAACCATAGACGCACAAGAGTCATCAGATAAACTGGTCTACTGGCTTTTTGTCAGTACCTTCAGTGCTCCTTATGCTGGATCCACACCATACAATTTTTGGGCTGATTTACCTGCCAGATCGATTATTTCCAGCATGTCCGATCTGAGAATCGATCGATTATTTTAGCGATTATCTGACCGATTTCCATTGATTTCTAGGTGAGAAGAGACACAAGTACACAGAACCAGGGTCTCCTATTATGGGTAGAAAACAACTGAAAACCTAGCTGAGCAGTTGAAGATCAACTATACTGGCTGATAGAGTTTGCAAGCTTCCTTTAGATGTGAGCCTTTTGCTCAACCTAGTGAACAGTGGACAGATTGAGGTACTGGTAGCTCATGTCTATGGGTATCTGAAAGGAAAATTTCACTTTCGTTAAGAAAATTGTAATCCATAATATGGTTCTCTATATTTTGCAACAATTGATTGCCACCATTTTTTTCAGCTGGCTTTCTTGTTTTTATGTGCATGTAAAACACAGGAATTTCCCATTGTCCCAAATCGAGCCTGTCATGTATGGCTTTCAAAGTTTGCCACCAGTTACTAGAAAAGTCTGGGCATTGGCAAAGCTGAAGAGCAAAGGGTCACAATGCAAATTTTACACAGGGACCTCCTCAGCACTGTTCACAGTATATAATAAGCATATACTGTAGTATTAAATGCCAAGACCTACATTCCACAGTGTGATAGATGTATAAACAGGGGACAGGATTAGATATTCAATGATAACCAACACACTTATCAAGGTGATCATTACCACTAGAGCACCAATGAAGAGCTAATGCAGAGGCTCTGGTCCAGGGGCTCAATGGAGTTGCTATCTGTGCACCCCCTATTGCTATGTAGGTGCAGATGAGTACAAATAATACCTGCTGTGTTAATCTAATTTCTCATAGAGCAATGTCAAATTACTGTTGCCATGTTTGCGACTGAAAATTGAAATGAAATGATAATGTTTAATTATTTTACTTTTTATATATTTATATAGCTCCAGCGCATATATTTGAAATTGGCGCCGGTAGACTTGGGCGCAGGATACAGCTGGTATATGGCTGATCCTGCTTCTGCACAAGTCCGGGCCGTGTTAAATACTATTCCCCCTCCAGGTCGCCATGGAAAATTGGGGAACGATATAATTCGGCTTCCAGCAATTGCTGGAGCCCGAATTATTGTGTTTTTTAAGCAACTTCAGCTCTGTCTTCTGACGGAGCCGACGTTACTCACTGAGAGCTGCTGTGGATGTGATTCTCTTCATAGTCTATGGTGGCGCCAGCTGCGCCCAAATCTCGCAGCGCTGAAAAGCACTGCTCTGGCTCCAGCACCTTCTGTGGTGCTGTACAATGGGGAATACAGAAGAGTTGCACAAACAGTGATCGGATGCAATTAATACACAAATAACTAGGTCAGCTTATGAATTGTACATTGAGGGGGACAGGAGCCGGGGGTTCCGTCGTATTCAGCGCTCGTATATAATAATTATCAAATTGGATGCTGATTCAGGATGATGGACTGGCACACCTAATACCCACATGATAATTTGCGGCCAGGGATTCCCAGGTCACAACTGCTTTGCCCCACTGATGGACACTATTATGTGGACAGTTAAGGGGCGTACACACCTATGACTAATGTCGCCTGTCGGGGATCCCCTTGGGTGACATGGCTGGGCCAGGCTGTGCAGATACAAAGTCAGCTGTATAGCTGACAATATGTTCTGTTGCTATGTGGGCGGGCAGAGGGACGATGGAGCAACGGGTGGGAGAGCAGTGTGCCTGTTGCTTGGCCAAGTTGATTCAGCTGGCAGATCACTGGTTGGTCGGGGGCTACTGTATACAATGCGGTCATTATCAGCTGCCTCAACTGACCTTAAACATGCGTGTGTCCATATATTTAGGGGGATGAAGAGGAAGTTCTGGAATCTCAGGCTGTTTTGCCATTTGAGCTGAGAATAGGCTTTTATTGTATCTCAAGCTGGCCACTAACGATACATTTTTTTTTCATCCAATCTTACCATTTCTATGTAATATAAGGTAACTGCCTAAATTATCCACTCAATATATTCAATCAGTTTACCCTTATACCCTAATACTACATAGATATGGTAAAATTGGATAAAAAAGATTGTATCGTTAGTGGCCACCTTTACGGTGAACATCTCTTATATATAGGAGCCTTTCACACTTGTCATTCTGCAATGGATCTATAGAATCCCAGGCAGGCGGTGGCGTTCCCCATATAGACTATGGAGGTAAAGCATCTTCCCCGAGCTACAGCTGGACCACAGCAGACCATCAGAGTGGATACTACATTGTCTGCTCCCGCTGGCCGCATCTGGCCCAATGGCAAATGTGAACCGCGCATCAGTTTCAATGTTAGGTCTGAGCAGGCAGATAGCAACCAATATCAAGGCCACAATCTGAGGTGAGAGCTAGCAGATAACAGGCAATATCTAGGTCACAGGCTCAGGTCAGAGTGGGCTTAGAGCAGGCCATATGAAAGGCTGCAGTAAGGGAAGACAGACAGCAGGCAGTATTCAGTTCACAGTTCAAGGTCAAACCTGGAGCAGGAGATCGTTGGACAAGCCACTTCAAAAATGGGAGTAGCAGATAAAGAATGTACAGGCAGGCTGAATAATACAAGAAATACCACGCTGACCGACTTAACAACTTTAGGTGAAAGGACTGTCACTATTTATAGGGAATGATTTGAAGTCTTGGTTCAAATTCTTGTGCTCTGGAACATTGGCACGCGGAGTGTGGCACAACAAGGTACAAGGATTCACACACCCTCGGTCATCCTCATAAGACCATGACAAGTAGTGCTTGATGAGCTCATATGGAATCCTGAGGACACCTTCCGTCTTGTGATACTTGTCCTGCCCCAAAGGGCTTGAAAATCTTGTGTATATTTATGCAATTGTATGAAATTAGGACCAGATGAATTTTTGTTCCTTTTTAGGATGATATCTGTTTGTATTGTTGCTCCTTGATGTTTTTAAAGATGTAATAAAATTGAGGTTTTATTACAAAAAAAATTGAGTAACTAATATTTTAATATACAATATATCTCCACAAAACTCCCACAATCTGACCAATTTACTTACAAGAGAAAGGTGATAACTTGATCTAGTCAGGAAAAAAGTTTTATCTGTGTGGCTTTTCATTCCTCTGGATTGAGGTACAGTGAGCCTCAAAAAGTTGAATTTGATGATGGGCACATGTCTTCCTTCAGCCTAGCTAACTACCAGTATGTAACTATGTAGGAAGTTGAGGCAGTAGTGTGATCATCTTGAGCATGCTATACATGCTTAGATCGCCCATATACCATTTATATCTTTCTGATCTAAATATCATCATAAGTTTTGATTAACATTTCAATTCTGATTCAACAGATTCCTAAATAAGTACTGTATATAGTCAAATTGTTATCATCTCTGGTCTGAGCAATGAGTGGAAGTTAATGATCGAATCAAGTTCACTCTGCTGTTATAAACGAGTCTACATATTCTTTTATAAATACTGTCCAAAGAACTGATAAGCAACTACTGCATTTTCATTTTGGTTAATGTCATGCAGCAGCATAGGGGGAGTGGCACCATCTATTTCAAGTTCACCGAAAACAATAGGTGGCTGAGCAGTCACCGCAGTTAACAACGTAACACATGAATTTGAGTTCATATAGCATTTTTCTTATACTGAAACAGATGTGATGGAGAAAAAGGTTAACATGAAAAGATATTTAAAGGTCAACTCTAAATAAGCGATTGAATTTTGCAGAAAAATTGATATGTGCATGGCCTGCTTAACAGAGCAGTGCTTTGACAGTTTACAATTACCGTAGATTTCAACAGAAATAGATCTAATGGTGCAATTTAGTTATTCAAACAATATTTACCAGTCTCTTTTTGATCAGGTAATAATTTTTTGATTTATTGGGCTGTGGCTGAAAATGTTACTGGTTTCACTAAGCTTCGTGTTAGAGGAAGTTTAAAATGAGAGGAATACAGATGCTCCAATTGTTGACTTCTTTTTTTGTATACAGTATTCTTTATTTTCCTGTAGTGCTGACACATAAATTCATGATCTGGTCACCTGCTCCTGGTTTGCACTAGTTTTGCTCCAATTTTTCTGGTGCTGGCTGTTTTTGATAAATCTGCCCCACAGTGTCCTACAATGGGATTGCGGATCAAGTGTTTGGACCCTTACTCTGCTATACTGTACATGTTTTAATGAAATGGGATAATTTGCAGTTACTCATGCAGAAATCATTCATTATGCTTGAAAATGTCAATGCTATTGATATCTAGAGGTGATTATTGATTGGATGACAGCTACAAATATATTCAGCCATGGACCATCAATTGTCATCATATTGATTGTAAAATTTGACATACTGATGTTGGACATTGATAAGCTCCTTACGCCTTGATGTTTGTATTATTAACATTTGTAAAAATAAAAATGTTAAATTAAAATTTCAAAAAGTCCTTCATAGGTATTTTAAAATCAGACTTTCATTATTTGTACTGCACGTTCTTAGCATCATGAAAGTCAATTCATATTATATGTATTTATGTAGGCTTAAATATAAAGCTTGTTTCAGGCTTGCTAATAGGGATCGCAATGCCTTGGAGAACTCACGGAGAAGCATGTGATCAGTTTGATCAGCTGTTATGCTAGGTAATCACCATACTTTTTTTGGGCAGATAGATGGTTCGATAGATCATTTCTGTCATGTCCGATATTATTTTTGATTGTTTTTCTGCTCGATTTCTCATAGAGAGAATGGAAAAAAATAAAAAAAGATAAGAAAACCGGGAAATCTACTGGAAAACCGAATAAAAAAATCAATCGGACGGAAGATCGACCGAAAAAATTGTGCATAACTAGCATTTGGATTTGTAAGGCTCTGATTTGCTGCTCATGATCATGTGTTAAACCAGGAAGTCATCACAGCAGATCAGAACCTTACAAATCTAAAAGCTGATCAAACTGATCTCTTGCTTCTCCCTGAGTTCTCCTAGCATTTCCATCCCTATGTTGCTAACAGGGAAAATAAAGTAATAATATTCCAGCATCCCAGTATGCACAACATTCAGATGCTCTTA
Organism: Hyperolius riggenbachi; assembly: GCF_040937935.1. Classification (NCBI taxonomy): domain Eukaryota; kingdom Metazoa; phylum Chordata; class Amphibia; order Anura; family Hyperoliidae; genus Hyperolius; species Hyperolius riggenbachi. The sequence continues at coordinate 150,552,753 of NC_090651.1, read as the reverse complement.
CAAAGTAACCAAAAAAAATCAAGAGAAAACTTCAAGCAAACTAAAAAGAAATAAGCAAATAAAAAGTGAGTAAGTCGAAAATGTTTCAACAGGAGAAAGCTGATCTCATGCTGTCAGTGGGGCTGGGTAGTATCCTCTTCATTTCCTGGCAAAGTGATACTTCCTTATACATCCATGTACAGGCCCATTCATGTCTACCTGAAAGAGTGCAGCTGTACTTATTACATAGTCTCTAGACTGTTATCTATAACTGATCAAGTGAGAGTTTCTCTCTCTCTGGGGCATATATACAGGGGCGCCTCTAGCCATTTTGTCACTCTAGGAGAGAAAACCTGTGGCGACCCCCCGTGGTGCCCCCCATGAAAATAATCGCAATGTGGCAATGTTTCACCATAAAATAATCGTAATCCAGAAATGTTTCACCATACAATGATCGTAATGCAGCAATGTTTCACCATAAAATAATCATAATGCGGCAATCTTTCACCAGAAAATAATCGTAATGCAGCAGTGTTTCATCAAAAAATAATCTTAATGTTGGCAGGGTTTCACCAGAAAAATAACCGTAATGCAGCAGTGTTTCACCAATAAATAATCTTAATGCGGCAATGTTTCACCATAAAGAAATCGTAATCCAGAAATGTTTCACCATAAAATAATCGTAATGCGGCAATCTTTCACCAGAAAATAATCGTAATGCAGCAGTGTTTCGTCAGAAAATAATCTTAATGTTGGCAGGGTTTCACCAGAAAAATAATCGTAATGCAGCAGTGTTTCACCAATAAATAATCATAATGCTGCAATCTTTCACCAGAATATAATCGTAATGCAGAAATGTTTCACTAGAAAATAATCGTAATGCAGCAATGTTTCACCAGAAAATAATTGCAACGTGGCAATGTTTTACCAGAAAATAATCGTAATGCGGCAATCTTTCACCACAAAATAACTGTAATGAAGCAATGTTTCACCAGAAAATAATAGTAATGCGGCAATGTTTCACCATAAAATAATTGTAATGTGGCAATCTTTCACCAGAAAATAATCATAATGCAGCAATGTTACACCAATAAATAATCGTAATGCAGCAATGTTTCACCAGAAAATAATCATAATGCAGCAATGTTTCACCAGAAAATAATCATAATGCAGCAATGTTTCACCAGAAAATAATCGTAATGCGGAAATGTTTCACCATAAAATAACATAATGCGGCAATCTTACTCCATAAAATAATCGAAATGTGGCAATCTTTCACCAGAAAAAAAACGTAATGAAGCAATGTTTCACTAGAAAATAATCGTAATGTGGCAATGTTTCACTAGAAAATAATCGCAATGCAGCAATGTTTCACTAGAAAATAATGTAATGTGGGCAGGGTTTCACCAGAAAATAATGTGCACCTGTAAATAAAAACATTTACTCACCTGTAGAAGACTCCTCTCCCGGCACACAGCTTCCCCGATGATCTTTCTGCAGCCAGCCGCTGCAAAAGTCCTGCGCTGACAGGCAGAGAGCCGGTGCTATGGGAAGATGGCATCCAAAGCCCTGTACTGAAGACACAAATAGTCTCCAGTGCAGGGCTTCGGCCGCCATCTTCCCGTAGCCCTTCTCTGACTGCCGGAAGACTCCCGCAGGCTGTGGTGAGCTGCAGGCTGCAGGGAGTGAACTGGCACAGCACCACTGGTGTCCCACAATCTGGCAGGGGGAGGGGGTTGGATGCGGTCCCCGCCCCACAGCAGCGCCCCCCCGGCACGGTGCCCCAGGCGACCACTTTGCCTGGTGGACCAGGTGCCCCTGTGTATATATATATATCTAGGTTACAGTTCTAAATATACATGAGAACATCAGGTAAAATTGTGACAGATCAGGTTCCGAAGACACAGCCAAAATAAATGCTTCCAGTATGGCCTGACAATTTTCCTTTTAACTGAATTTATTTATTGGATGATGACTTTTGAAAACACAAATAGTTTAAAGTAATCAGCAACAAGTTTTGTTTTAAGCACATTTGATTAAGTAGGAAACAGTTATATAGAGTGACAAAATAAATCAATATATGTTTATGAAAATGTAGTTAACATAGTTAAAGGAAACATAAGAGCACCTAAAAAAAAATGAGCTCTACTAACCCGGGGCTTCCTCCAGCCCCTGGAAGCAACTATGTCCCTCACTGCAGCTTCGGGGTCCTGGGATCTGCTCCGTTTCAGAAGCCGACCTCGCCAGGTCGGCCTCTACTGCGCCTGGGCGAGCACTGTTGTCAATCACGCTCACTGCGCAGGCGCAGTTAACTGCAAATGAAAGAACTGCCAAAGAAGAGCTAAGTCTGTTTCCAAAAAGTTGAATATAGTTTTTGGAGATGGAAAATGTCCCACAATTAGTTACAGAATTACTTGTGGCTGATCTGTGTCTCTGACAGTGTCTTCTATCAGACCTGCTACATGATGATAGCTGGTTCATGGAAATAATTGTGCATCACTGCACAATGCCATACCCTTCCTCTTCTGGACTGCATCACCTGTAAACTGCCAACATATGATGGTAGCAATTTCTAGGGTGTGACCTTGCTTTCAAATTCACACCCGGATGATATCTTAGTGTGGCATAAAATGAGACCTGGAATCATTACCAAATTAGCACAGTGTAAATAAATGGAAACAGCCTAAGTGACCTAAAATGACATAGTCCAGACTCCCTACCACTTATACGCTTCAGTCAGCCAAACACTCCACCAGGACCATTTACATTTGTGCAGGTCTGGTCTACCAAAGCTGATTTTATGCAGCCAGAGAAGATGAACTCTATTGAGTCTCCTTAGTCTTCCATAGAGTTTCCTTAGTTGCCCTATTAAGCTGGCTAACCTATTTGCATGTGTGCCACTAACTATTCATATACTCACAAAAATGATCACTCTGTTATGTGTCATTGAATATTATAATAAATGGATCTTACAACTACTTAAAGGACCTCTGTCATGAAAATCTTAAATTTAAAATATATGTAAACTTAAACAAATAAGAAGTATGTTTCTTCCAGAGTAAAATGAGCCATAAATTACTCTTCTCCTATGCTGCTGTCACTTACAGTAAGTAGTAGACTGAAGGTTCTGGACTAGCCCATCTCCTCATGGGGGGGTTCACAGAGATTTCTTTATTTTCAAAATGCACTTAGTGAATGGCAGTTGCTCCGTCCAACTGCCAAAAAAGTGTACGGTGAGCAGGGAGGCTTCTCAGCATCTTTATGTAAATCTTTTTCAGGGATTGTCTTTATAAAGAATAAAGGCCAATCTGAGAATCCCCTATGGAGAGATGGACTAGCCCAAGACCTGTTGGTAAAGTCAGATTTCTACTACTTGTATATGCTAGCAACATAGAAAAGAAGTAATATATGACTCATTTTACCCGTACTTCTTATTTGTATGTGTTTTCAATTTTAAGATTTTTGCGACAGTTCCTCTTTAATTATAAACCCAGATTTTACATTGCAAATATTTAACATCAAATGTATTTAATTCATGAAATTTAAAATAACCAGTTACCAGCAGTTCTTGTCTCCTAGTTTCAGTTTAAGTGTTTGCTTATTCATCTTTGTACCTGTTTAGCATCAGCGCCATTTGCACATATCAGGTACCCTTTTATAGATTGTCTGGTAAACTTTCACTTGTGGACTTGCATATACTCATGTTCACACAAGAGCTTCATGCTACGCAGGTGTGTATGTTAACTGGTTTGGTGAATTTAAAAATATTGGAAAAAATATACACTAAGGTATTGTAGTATTTGAATATTTTGAAATGCATGAAATTTTGGAGTTTTTGTGGTAATATATTGTTTACCATACAGCAAGCATCACATTTCCAAAATGATTATTTTTAACTTAATACTTTGTTTTATAATCAGTACATTTGTGCATTTTATTAGTAAAACAAAATTACACATAGGAGTTTACTTATTATTGATTTTGTAATGGCAACTTTTTTAAGGTTCCATTTTACACTTTCTGAAATAATTACTTTGAAAAAGTAAATTGACATCCAAGCTCTGTTCAGACTCTTATTTCTAAATATAATTTGTTTTTGCAGCTGTTCTGTTCTAATCCCAAATTAAATCATGTGACCTATGGAGCTCTAGCGGTCACAGGCAGTCGCTGAGAGAGTGGGAGTGTCTTCCTGGGCTGGTGGTGACATTAGTGCTGTAGCACTCACCAAGGGCCATGACCTTACAGCCTCATCTACACGCGTAGATGAGGCGGCGATCCGGCGGCTCGATAAGCCGCCAAATCGCCTCTTCCACGTACCCGCCGCGTGCCCTGGATTCGATACCCGCTCGTCCCCGCGCTGCTTATCTTCCGCTCGATTCTCTGCCATTGTCCCCTCGCGGGGAATGAGCAGGGAATCGGCGGTGGGGAGATCCGTCCTGTCGGATCTTATCAATCGCGCCGCATCAGTGGCTCGATTGATAGGGAACATCGCCGCCGCTTCTACGCGTGTAGATGCGGCTTTAGGTCTCGTTCAAACCATACGCACTGCCGCGCTATAGTGTGTGACATGCAAGAACGGTAGATGGGCATAGACTTCCCTTCTACCGTTCCCATCATATGCGCTGTGCAGCAGTGCAATGTGCAATTGCACTGCTGCATGCATTTTTCAAGAATTGCAGCACAGATCCCATTCACTGTAGTGAATGGGATCAGCAGCGCAGCGCATAGCATCGCAGATGACGTGCGATTGTACACGCTGCGTTATGATCGTACAGCCATCTGCGCTAATTGATGTGATTGAGGCCTTAAGCCTGCCTATACACATATATTATTGCAAATTACGTAATCTAACTGGCTTTGCATTAGGGGAGGTTTCAACTGCAAAAAGTTTGTTGCCAATATCTTTCAACATCCTTTTGTACACATTTTTAGTGCTATACAATCAAATGAGTACTTCACTCTTTATGAATGTGTCATGTGTGAAGTGAATAACTATTGCCTGGTTACGGTGTAAGCATATCCATTTAAAAGCATTTTTCATATGTAATATTGCCCTTACAACCTCTCTCCGGATTCCATACCGTGTTCCCACTGCCTTGGGGATTCTCTTGCACATGCATGGGGTTTTATAGTGGACCTGAATTCTTGCACAGTGCAGAATCAAAACTGTAATTTGATCTCTCCGCTGTGTCAGCTGACTGTCTTGGCAGAGCAGCTAATTTGTAAACACAGGATGTTAACCCTATGTCTGCTTCCATGAAAGCAGGAAGTAGACACACTGCAAATTTATTGCAGAATTTGTAACAGCTGTAACAAAGAAATGTTTTTCTTTAAAGGTTATGATGCTGTTGCTTATCTTTTAGAGCAGAGAGGAAGTTCTGAGTTCAGGCCCGCTTTAAGCACTACACTACCAATGTGTGCTATAGCATTGGTAGACAGCTGATAGCACAGCAGGCAATGGCGTAACTAAAGAGCTTGGGGCCCTGGTGCGAGTTTTACATGGGGCCCCAGGCGCTCTATTGATATGGAGCCCCAAAACCTACCAAGGATAGCTGCATTGTTAGAGAAGTGTAATCATAGTAAGTAAAAGGCTTGTTAAGGATTACCACTATTCAATGCACATGTGGAGTTGTTCATTATCAGCATGGCCCCAGTAAAAAGCTAATAAGATGGATAAATGAGCACCCCTAGTGGGCCCCTCTGGCTCAAGGGCCCTGATGCGGTCACAACCTCTGCATCCCCTATTGCTATGCCACTGACAGCAGGAGCTACCATTTATGACTGGGTATGGATGGTTACAGTCAAAACTGATGCATGTCAATTATTACCTCCTGTGCTCAACATGTGTGCATCCATTGTAAAGGGACAGCTCTTAGGGCTGGTTCAGATGGACGTTTGGAGGCGTCGCGTTCGTTGGCGTCGCGGCGGCAATGCTTTCGGGCTTTCAGCAGCGTTCGCGTTGCGTTCGGATGCGGTCGCGTTTTTTCTTCCCCTAGGGGGACATTACCCGTCACGGTTAACCGCCTCTGGAAGCTACATGTAGCTTCCAGGGGCTCCTTGAACGCCAGGGAAAATCGGGACCCAAACGCAGCGTTCATGCAAACGCGCATGAAAGCTTGGTACAAACGCTCCCATTCAGTTGAATGGGAGCGTTTAACGCCAAGCCCCGAACGCTGGCGGTAAACGCTGCACAAACGTCCGTCTTACTGAGATGCTAAACATGGGTGGAGTTAAATCAGCAGCCTGCCCGATTCTCCCCCCAACCACTATGTGACCACATCATTCCTTTAGTCGCATAGGTGATGAAGAGGAGAGGGGAGGAGTTTGGACACTGAACAGACTAAAAACCTGAAAGCAATCAAACTATTTTGCAATAAGACTTGGCCAGCCAAGCGAATATTAATTAATATTACAAAAACAATGTTATCTGTAGTGCACACAAGCTTGTGCATTGTAAATTAGATTTCTGCTCTCATGTGCCTGAATAGAAGAGGAAGCTGAACTGGGGCTTTATCCCTTACAGCTATGGAATTATGGTTTAAAATCTTGACTTAATGCTTGCTAAACTCTAATGCTAAGGAATTAATATTTCTACTAAGACACAATGGTTCCCTGTATGTGTTACCATGTGCTGACTGCAGTGCACAGAGATGCAAGCACAATGAGGAGCTATATGATAAATCTGTGTCTGTAACTTGCAACAATGCTAAGGATCTGCACTGTGTGTACAGTACTGACATCAGATTAGTACATAAAGCCTGCCAGGCTACACATACCTAAATATAACCGATTTCTACCCCAGTAAACTTTGTCTTGCTTCCAAAACCTTCTCAGGATTTTTTAGAATACCAGTCGCATGGGTGAGCACACGATTTAATACAAGCATACGTAGTTCCCCTACATTTTTCAAGGTGCAACCTTTTTATGTCTAATACACACGGTACGATTTTCCGTGCGATAGATGGATCCGATAGATAAAAAACCGTCATGTCATATTGCTCCCAATCGTTTCCACGCTCGATTTCTCATCGCGGTAATTGGAAAAAGATAAGAAAAATGAATGAAGATAAGAGAATCTAGTGCAGAATCGTGTGGGAAAACGATCGGGTCGCAAAATTGCATGGAAAATCTTACCGTGTGTACCCAGCATGAGACATCTGTCAGAGAGTGCAGCAGTTTAGTGGGGTGGGAGTGCCTGCCTGGCTGGTCATCTCCAATCACAGCTCTGATATCCCTGGAACCTCATTGAAAGTGACAGAGCGAGAACTGAGAAAACATCTGTATTACATCTGAAACAATTTAAAATCTTTCACTCCTCATATGATATGTGCTGGTCTGTGTTTCACCACCTATTACTTCAGGCAATGTCTTTTTCTGTTGTCTTATTTAAACACGGTGATGTCCCTCCTCATACCTCCTGTCTGTATGCCTGTATGCCTGTGTATTTTAACAGTTAAATAAAATAGAATGTTTGCATTTCTATAGCAGAAATTCTTCATTCATTTTCTACCTTGTACTATAAATGTAAAAAATGTAACAAATGGAATCTGATTGGTTGGTATTCGAACACTTTTTTATATCCTCAGAATTTCTTTTAAAACATTATTGTATTAGTATTGCTGCTTTTGTCATCAATCTACTTGCAGAAAAAAATATATCTTACAGGTCAATATAACTGTTGTTCATAACTGAAATATTGCATTTAATGTACAAAACCCACCAAAAAGGAATAAAGTTACTTTACAGTATTATGAGTTCCAGGTACATCAAAATGATGATGATGTACCAATGGTATGGGGTATAACAGCAGAGAATTTCTCCTGCCACCTACGGGTGGCTTTCAGAAGCTTCAGACTAAATGCACTCACCCTGCGTGTTATATCCGTGTTTCACAGGATCCTGTGTGATGACACTTTCATGTCTCGCAGCCATGGTCAGCTCCAAGCAAGGTATTTTGTCCACGTCTTTAAAAGTTGCATCGATTCCGCTACTAAATACCACAAAACCAGACAGAGGTGGCCTTCGAATGAGATTGCTTATAGGATATTCCAAAGAAAGTCACTGTAGTTTTTAAACATCTGATGCCTAGCGCAGAAAGTAGCAGGTATTTCTTGGTATGGACTCTGTACTTTCTAAGCATTGACCTGTTGTAAACTATCCGTCCCATTTGGAGATGGGATGTAGTAAAAGGGTTTATTGGACTGCATTGGTTGCTTTAGATCACATGGTCTTCGGTAATTTGATAAGAGGCCTCAGGTTGTAAAGTGACAGCAAAGTAGATAAGAAGTTCTGGTAGATAGAGACAAACAAATGATTAACTTTGAAGCTGAAAGGTACAGAGGAGAGAGTTGGGTTATAAAGGTGTACATAATGAGCGACAGCCTTCTGATTTTTTAACGTTATTCAAAATGATCTCTGTGTTTCACGTTAGGTTATATTGCTGTAATCCCAGAGGCAGAGTCCAGTAAGATCAAAGGCATGATTTACTAAAGTCGAGGTTAAGTTGCTGATGAGGGTGAGAATCCTTCACTTTCCCTTGTTGATAAATTGTTAGCTCATGTGTCTATGTGCATGTGGTTCACATTTCTAGCGCCTGTAGATAAACTCAGGGATATATTTATATATTATTGCTGATTGCCAATCGCCTGGGGGATCTACTAACCCCCTGCAATGGCTGATTTTATTGTTTACAGTGGTCCCCGCCCACTGTGTGACCTCATGCATATGCCACTCCATCGTCACTTCGTCACCTGCCCCCGCATGGCAACACAGCACATCATCAGCTACACAGCTGACATACTTCTGTGCATCCCAGCCCAGAAATGTCACCCATGGGGACCGGGTCCTGATCCGCAACATGCAATATTATTCAGAGATGTGTTGTGCAATTAGCGCAACCCGTGTTTCCTAGGCAATGAGAGCGTTGCTAAGATAATCCATACTATTCAAGTTTTTCATTCAGTTTAGCTTTGCTTTAAATACTAGGTCAAACTATAAATAATTAAAACTGTGCATGCAGACACTGTTGTATACACTGGTTTGTCTCCATTTATGCACAACAAACAAATGTCTGCTGTAGATGTTCAGTGAGCATAAATCAGTATTATTATTATTATTTATGTAGTGCTGACATCATCCACAGCGCTGTACAGAGTATATGGTCTTGTTACTTAACTATCCCTACCATAGTCATATGTCTATGCATGTATCCTGTAGTGTATGTAACGTAGTCAATGGCCAATTTTTAGGGGAAAGCCAATTAACTTATCTGTATGTTTTTGGGATGTGGGAGAAAACAGGAGTGCCCAGACAAAACCTACGCAGACACATTCACATGTGTAGATCTGTCTGATGTATTGAACCTAAATTACTAAAGCTATAATGTGACAGTAATTATTGGTGATTTCATGTGTTAAAAAGAGTTTCCATGCATGTGCTTACCTGTACACAATTCAATCCCACATAACAATAATAATAATAATAATAATCTGAACATTTGTATAGCGCTTTTTCTCCTGTTGGACTCAAAGCGCTCAAGAGCTGCAGGTGCTGGGACGCGCTCAAGAGGCCACCCTGCAGTGTTAGGGAGTCTTGCCTTGAACTCCTTACTGAATAGGTACTTGCAGATTCACAGCATTTGCCCATTTGCGAGCTGCACGGGAAAACTCTGCCTGCCTTTGTAGTGGCTTACAGTCTGGCTCGCACTTTGGTGCAAACCTGGACGGCATACTGCAGATATCTGCAGCAGGCAACCGGATCCCATTGCCGTGCATGGCATTGGTAGCGATTCAGCTGTGGCTACGCAGCAGAATGGGAGTGGTGCCCGAATCGGAAACTGCCACGACTCCCAGTAGAAATAGACCCTTATTGCAAGTTTGTACTTTGCTTCAAAGTGGTCATGCACTTTTAGATTCTCACCAGAATCAGCTAGATCAAATCTGATCAGGGAAAGATCGAATTCTTCTACACACTAGGCATTTTAATAGGTTTTAGCAGACCATAACATTGCACTTCATCAAACAGTTCAGCACAGCGGCTAGATTGAGTTTTTAAAAGATTCCCTGCTTTTGAAAACTGATGTGCTGTGTGTGGTAAGAATTGATTCCTTCCTGAATTGATTCCTATCAGGTCATTTTGTCACATAATATTTAAAGGTATGGTTAGGTATATTACCGGGGGGGACGGGGAGGGGTAATATAGATTCCTGATGCTTCCTCTAGGCCGATCGCTCCCTCACCATCCTCCTGGATCTTCTGAAATTGGCCCCGGAAAATCCTACAGTCGGTACGGACGCAGTCCAGCCCCCCACTACTCGTCGCGCTCCAGTGGAGGATTTTCCGGGACGTATTTCAAAAGATCTAGGAGGCAGAGGAGGACAGCGAGGGAGTGATGGCCCTGGAGGGGGCTTGAGGAAGCTCCAGGTATGTATATTTCCCTCCCCTCCCGCCAACTCAGGTTCATTGTAAGCTCTCATATTAAGGCATGTACACACGTGCAACTTAATGCATGACCAACCTCCTAGCATGACGGACCACGCGACTTGTTGTTTGCACAACCAGTACGTACACGCACTGACCATGATCAACTAAACAACCAACTAATTTAAATTCTGCGCACGCACCATATCCACATTCAAAAAATAACAAGTAGTTCGAACCACTTGTGCACACGTGGCCAACCTGCACGATAGTTGGTCAGTTGATCTGACAGTTGGATCAGGCAAACCGCCCGTTATTAGTTGGTTGTCTAGTCATTTGCTGCCCATAGACATGCCCAACTATGGTCTAAAACACCAAGTTGGAACGATAGTTGGGTGGAAAAGTTGCATGTATGTACGAGCCTTACCGTCTAAAAAATAGGTATTTATTAAATATAATATTTTTTAGACGGTGCGGATCCTTTCAACTGATACATGCGATTCCTGTGACTCCAGGGGTATTCACGGCACGTCATTTGATCCATTGGTGCAGATGTAACTATACTACTTGTATGTACAAACCTTAACATGTAAGGGGTGAAACCATTATACACTGGCTTTTAGGTTAACAAGCTGCATAGAAATAGCTTTACCATTCAATTCTAGTTGTCACTTCCCAGCTGAAAATACAACTAATTATACATCTTCTCCTTTGGAAACTCATGGAAATTACTTCCCCACCCCCAAAAGAAGTCTGTATGCCATACAATCCTGTTAGCGTTTATCTCAGTGGCTTTGCTATGCAATGCAGGACACAGGGTCTGTACAAGAACTTTGTACAGCAGACGATGGCACCTGGTATCTCAATCAAAGTAGCTTTCCTGATCTAAGGACAACATTATCAGCGAACTAATCATGATAATGGTACTTATTGTCTTGTATTATACCACAGAGCACTGAAGCTTAGGTATATAACAAATGTCATTGTCTCACTAAGGTCATTGTTCCAGGCACTCCCCCCCCCCCCCCCCGACCCCCCAGAAAAAAAATGAGTATGTAAACACAGCAACTCCTGGCTTGATGAAAAGTGTAAATTCACGCTACATACCTCCAAATCTTTTTGAACAGGAAAGATGAGTACCTTTTTGTGCAAAAAATATTTAGGTGAAAAACTACAGCCACATTTCACTTTAAAGTAAGCAAGCCAATATTTTAGAGATTACTGGTACAGTTAAAGTGATCTATGAGACCTGAAAGAGGGACAATAGAAAAAGGTAGCCATACACTGGTCGATTTGCCATCAGATCCGACCAACAGATAGATCCCTCTCTGATCAAATCTGACCAGAGAGGGATCGTATGGCTGCCTTTACTGCAAACATATTGTGAGCATGAAACCGATCACAGTCTGTGAAGCTGCCGCCGCCCCCTTCCCCGCATACATTACCTGCTCCAGCCGGCGCGTGTCCCCTGGTCTCCGCTGTATTCTTCTCCATGCTCCGCTCCTCCAGCTTCACTGAACTTCCTGTCAGGGAAGTTTAAACAGTAGAGGGCGCTCTACTGTTTAAACTTCCTACCGGGACAGGAAGTTCAGTGAAGCTGGAGGAGCGGAGCACGGAAAAGGGACAGCGGAGATCGGGGATACGTGCCGGCCGGAGCAGGTAGTGTATTGCCGCTAGCGTCGGTCGTCGGGCATTCGAACGCCGCTATCGACGCACTCCCGACCTGCCGGCGATCGAGCGAAATCTTCCGCATGGACGGATCGACGGGAATCGATGGGAACGATTGATTTTGGACGGAAATTGATCGTTCTGTCAGCGTTTGTGCAACGATTTCACAGCAGATTCGATCACAGTGATCGAATCTGCTTTATATCGGCTGGAAAATCGGTAGGTGTATGGGCCCCTTAAGTGGAAAAGGACAGAGTGATTTAGTACAAAAATAGGGACTGTCTCTCCAAAAGAAGAATTGGGGCATATGTACTATACATGATAAATACACTCTAGTGCAGGATTGAACATTTAGGTTGATTGGCGATGGATCAGGAGCACATTGCTAACGGTGTTCGATTCAACAACAGATGAAGCACCAGTCCACTGCGTGCTTTGAGTCTCTTCTCTCCCTGCTGGCGACTTCCTTCTGTCTTCACTTCGGTGTGCCCAGGCACCTGTGTGACATAATGCAGAGGCCAAATACTAGAGGCCTCTAGTGGTCATGTAAGGTACAGGCCATATTGCCCCTAGGTTTTGACCTCTGCTGTTTCACAATCCGACCCGGGATTCAGCAGTGAAGAAGGAAAGCAGAGACCTGGGAGAGCCGAGACCTGGGAGGTCAGAGACCGGGACCGCACAGTGGACAGGTGAGAGTCCGCTACTACGCATAGCCCGGGGGAGGGGAGACTCAGCAGGCACACACAGATTTTCAAAGATTTCATGCTGAAATTGATTAAGAGTCTGTGGGTAATGTGTGGAGGGAATCAAGCAGATAGAGCTCTCTCTGATCAGATAATGATCAGAGGTGGATCTCTCAGTTGGCCATGATCAGAGGTGGATCTATCAGTTGGCCATATTGACCAGTTTTTGTCCACCTTAAAGCCCCGTCTACACGAGGCGATCCGGCAGCTCGATTAAGCGCCGGATTGCCTCTTCTGCATCCCCGCGCTTACCCGTCGCGTACCCGCTCGCCTGCGAGTGCGTCGGATTAAATCATCCCTCGTCCCCGCGCCGTGCCACTTATCTTCCGCTCGATTCCCTGCCATTGTCCCCTCGTGGGGAACGAGCAGGGAATCGGCGGCGGCGAAATCGGACCTGACGGATCTTGTCAATCATCAGCGGCTCGATTGATAAGGAACATCGCTCCGTGTAGACGGAGCTTTAGAGTCCCTCCCTGGCTAGTTTTAGTAGTGTCACTGGGACTAGTAGACATTTCTACTGACTTGTAGAGGCAGCGCAGGTATGAATTCAGCAGGATTTCTTTTAGCAAAGCCAGCCAGTGACCATAGTTAAATTGTAAACAGGCCTTATTGAGAACAATGGGATTTACACTGCCCTAACATTCTGTAACAGCTATACAGGACCACAAAATACCAGGAAACACTTGAATGAGCAAACTCAAATAAGGGTACACAACTAAGTAAATTATGGTGGGCAAAATGTGTGGCCTGTTTTTCCCTTATAACAAAGCGATTGAGTACATGGCCTGTTGGGGATCATAAACAACTAGGAATTCCTCCTTTCTGAGTGAAGTAGGTTATTCTGAAGCTACTCTCCTAGTTATATCCGTTCATCAGTTCTTGCAATTAATCTTTGAATATTGGTTTCCCTGGTTTATGATATATTTTGACAGACTACTTAAATCAGCATTCCTGTTACTGGAAACATAGTGTATCTTGAAGTAAAGCCACACTTAAAAGTCTGTCACCAAAAATAATCCTTACAAATGTTTTTGGGTGGCAGTTTTGGAATGATTACTGTACGGGCATGCAATTTGGCTAAGGGACCAACAGTGTGTTCTGCTCTATGGAGAGGGCTTCATGCAGCTGAAATTGCCTTTGAAGTTCCTGCAGGGAGCAACTGACATGGGGGCATAGTGATCCAACAGAATGGAATAATAGAGGGCAGGCCATTAATATCAGTAGTCACCTGACATCTACATTTCAGGAAAAAAACAATCAGAAACAATAATTTTAGAAAATCTGCTTTACAAAAAAATGTGTGTACAAAACAGTCATTTTACCTATATTAAATTCAATGGAATCCATGGGGTCCTCTGCAAACCCGAATTGTAGGATGATGTCAGGTAAATAGCATCCAAAATGGGCAGAGAGTAAAATGAAAAAAAAAAACAACAAAAAAAAACGCTCTGTTTGGCTATCTGCTCAGTACAGTAACTGTCTAACTACCTAGACCCCTAAATAGCAAATGCCTGGTGATAACTAGAAATTGACTGATATTTAAGGCATATACCGTACTAAACCTGGTGCGTCCATGGTAAAGGGACATCTTGTGGATTATGCCTCCTTTGTACCTCATGCTCCCCTTGTACCTCTTGTGTCTTCCTGTGTCCCTCAAGTGTCCACCTCGGTCCTCCTTGTCTACTCCTCTATGCCACTTTTGTGCCCCCCTTGCGTCCTCATCTATACCCCTTTGTGACCCCCTGTGTCCTCCGTTTTTTCCCCGTGTCCTCCTCTGCATGGGCACAGTACAGGGAGTCCCCAACATTGCGAGGGGTTAGAGGTTCGTATTGGCAGGTGTTCACAAATCAGGAACTCCCTGCATTTGGACTATAAGACGCAGTGAGTTTTTTCCCCACTTTTGGGGGAGAAAAAGTGAGTCTTATAGTCCAAAAAATACAGTATTTAGAAGTACTGTGGCTTAGATCTGGTGCAAGATATCACCAATATTTAGAGTATAGGTAATATCTATTGGCCACACGTGTCCTGAAGAGGCGTGAAACTCACGTGAAACAGCTGTAGACAGTAGGGGCTTTCTTCTGTACCTGTTTCTTTGTGGCTATAATAAAAGAAGAATTCTTGTGGAGTGTTGGAGTCCGCGCTTTTCTTTTAGCACAATTGGTCATATCTATGTTCTCCCTTCCTCATGCTATCATCTTCTCCTGACCAGTGTTGCTTGTGAATTTTTGCCAAAGTCATTTTTGCATCGAAAATCCAATTTTCGATTCGAGAAAATTTTCGTAAAAAAGTGCTTGAATTTTAAAAAAACTGTATTTTTACAGCGAAAACATGGAAAATCTATATTTTTACAGCGAAAACATGATATTTTTACAGTAACTATTTTCCTGCAAAAACGATATTTTACCGCAAAAATTCACAAAAAATTCGAAAAATAGCAAAACTTACTTTCAATGGAGTTTCGCTGGAAAATCAAATTTTACATTGTTTTCGCAAAAATGAATGCAAAAAAGAATATTGACATTTTCTCCCATCACTGCTCCAGACGCCTAACACTAAACTCCCCCTTCATGCTTAACACTAACACTAAACTTACCTGCGAGCTCAACTATATTATAGCCAAACCCATTCCTATTCCCTCTAATTCTCCAGCCCTGCCATTAGGTAAATCTGGCCACACTGTAGCAGAAATCACAACCAATCTGCACCTACTGCTAAATTAGTTTGGCTACAGTGTACCTGAACAGTGCAACCGTTTTGTGCACTTTGCCTACTGCTTTATGAGTTAAACTACAGTGTAGCTGAACTGTAACTATTCTGTGCACCACACTTACCGCTATATGAATTAAACTACAGTGTAGCTGAACTCTAACCATTCTGTGCACCACCCTTACCGCTGTATGAATTAAACTACAGTGTAGCCAAACTCATAACCATTCCATGCACCACCCCTACCACTATATGAGTTCAACTACCGTGTAGCCAAACTCACAGCTGTTCTGTGCACCACCCCTAATGCTGTATGAGTTCAACTACAGTGTAGTCAACCTCATAACCATTCCATGCACCGCCCCTAATGCTATACGAATCCAACTGCAGTGTAGTTGAACTCATAACCAATCTGTGTGCCATCCCTAATGCTATATGAGTTCAACTACAGTGTAGCCAGATTCACAATAATTGTGAGCACTCCGCAATATGATAGCTGAGTGACTGCACCCAAACTATCCCCCCCCCCCCCGTGCACCATAGCCACAAATGTCATTGTGGTCTATAATAATGCCGAAATGGGACAGTCACCCTTATGCCCAATATCCCTGCTTCGGAACCGGGGATGACAGGCGTGCAATAGCACAACTGTTACCCCAAATATGGTGTTTATTTGGGGACAGAGATTTCTCAATTTGTTATGAGATTCCATGCTCCTGTTTTTCTCTAGCTGCTGCTTGATTACTGTAGAGGTCCATTTTGGGCTAACTTACCAAATTGCCCAGTGAATATTGCTGAAATTCATTTAGGTTGTTCACAAATCCGAATCCTGATGTTTGGGAATAGTTTTATTTGTACATGAATCTAAACACTAATTCTAGTTGGAACATTAGATGAAAAACTTGTTAAAAGCAGGTATACATACTTGATACTGCTTATGCTTAGCTGATGAGCAGATATATAAATAACTCAAAAACAATAACGTCACATATATAACCAAATAAAATATGACAGAGAACAGTTATAAAGTTATATGTACCAGACAAGTAAATAAAAGTCATCAATTTATCAAAATCCTCTGAAAATAGTGCTTAGGGCAAAACACACTATAATAATGTAGGTTATGTAAATAATGTCATGCACATAAAAAACCCTGAAAATCTCCTTTAGGGTTCAAACCCACTAGAAACCTTTTTTCTAAGCGCTAGTGATTTGAAAAAGCTGTTGCTAATGCAATACCATGGGGGACTTTTATAAAATCACATCACTCAAGTGGCATCATACACTTAGCATTACATTAGCAAGAGCTTTTCAAATCACAAAGTGCTGAGAAAAGCGCTTCTAGTGGGTTCCAGGCCTTACAAACATTAACAAATTACTACTAAAGAAGCCAAGCAGAGGCACGTAAGTTTAGGCATATTGATAGGGTTGTAACAAGTTAGGTTTAAGATTAATTAGATAAAAGGGGGGGATTGTAGGCTTTGGGAGAGGAAAAGGGATCGGTTTTTGTGCAGATTAGAATGATGCCTAGTACACATGATGAGATTTTTCAGGCAGATTTCCTGTCAGATCGATTATTATCAACATGTCCAATCTGATTTAGATCGATTTTCTGATCAATTTTTCCTTCTCTTTTTGGAAAATCGATCGGAAAGTCGGTTGAAATCAGATTGAACGTGTTGAAAATAATCGATCTGGCAAGAAATCTTATCATGTGTACAAGGCATTAGGTTCCAGGTAGATCACATAATTTTAGAGTATTGTGGTTACTAATTTAACCCCAGTATCCTGTGTCTAAATTACCTAGTGACAAGACAATGGCATTGTATAAAGGCATGTGCCTTCTGGAGCTTATGACATTTCTGCATAGGCCTCATAGGCTGTGGCTTACAGTAGCAGATTTGCTATGGGTGGCATCTAGTCACTGTATATATTTTTTTTATTACTGGTTATTATTTCATATCTACTCTTAGCAAGAAATATGATGCAGTTTTACTCTGTGTTTTTTCCCTGGCATGGAGTATGGCACGCACAGGCACTGCCATCATGCCACCCTGCTAGTGGTCTATTCTAGATATGTAGAATCTGAACGTGAGCTTTCATTATATTTGTTTTACCTCTGCATGCCTTGTGCTTCCATGACAACATTATTCATCGGCACCTCTGATTCTTTCTTCTGCAAATAATTTGTGAAGAAGATGAGGCACACAAGACATTTGGATTAGAGAGAGTATAAAGATGGCCCTGCTGGATATTTTGGAAGGCTTGTCCTAATTAAATATTTTGAATATTCACATCAAATCAAGATATATTTGCATGTGACATGCAGATCCACTGAACAGTTTTGGTTCAGTAAGACCTCTTCAGGGATATTACATCTATTCAGGGATATTACAGCTACATACTGTACATCCAGTACAGTATACACTAGATTTTTGTTCTATTAAAGCGGGCCTGAACTCTTGCATAGAACACAATGAAAAGTTTTTATTCCACATAGTTGCTGATGACATTTGCTTCTCTGTGTTCAGTGTTTATTTAGGCAAATTAATGTGTCTAATTAATTCTTATCAGCAACTGTGAATAGACTGCAGAGTTCTGCCAAGGCAGCTCTCCATATAGTAAACACTGATGCTTCACCCTTTCAGTGCCTCCTGTAGGAGTGAAAGAAAATAAAACTTCAGGGTTTTTTAGGATTTCCATAAATTGTATAGAACAATTTAATTTTTTGAACTGGAAAGGATAAGATGCTGTGTCCAATCTTTTAGAGCAGAGAGGAAGTTCTAAGTTTAGTTCCACTTTAACTACTTCCCGACCGCCGTATAGACAAATGGCGGCCGGGAAGCAGACGCCGCAAGGACCGCCGTATTGACAAAATGCGGCGGTCCTTGTTTGGGCATGGGCGGAGCGATCGCGTCATCCGTGACGCGATCCTCCGCCTGTCGCCGCTCACTCGCCGCAACATCCCGCCGGCCATACGGAAGCGCCGGCGGGATGTTAACCCGACGATCGCCGCATACAAAGTGTATAATACACTTTGTAATGTTTACAAAGTGTATTATACAGGCTGCCTCCTGCCCTGGTGGTCCCAGTGTCCGAGGGACCACCAGGGCAGGCTGCAGCCACCCTAGTCTGCACCAAGCACACTGATTTTCTCCCCCCCCCCCCGCCCCAGATCGCCCACAGCACCCATCAGACCCCCCCTGCCCACCCCCCAGACCCCTGTTTGCACCCAATCACCCCCCTAATCACCCATCAATCACTCCCTGTCACTATCTGTCAACGCTATTTTTTTTTTATACCCCCCCCTGCCCCCTGCTCCCTCCTGATCACCCCCCCACCCCCCAGATTCTCCCCAGACCCCCCCCCCCATGTACTGTATGCATCTATCCCCCCTGATCACCTGTCAATCACCTGTCAATCACCTGTCAATCACCCGTCAATCACCCATCAATCACCCCCTGTCACTGCCACCCATCAATCAGCCCCTAACCTGCCCCTTGCGGGCAATCTGATCACCCCCCCCACACCAATAGATCGCCCGCAGATCCGACATCAGATCACCTCCCAAATCCATTGTTTACATCTATTCTCTCCTCTAAACACATACTAATTACCCATCAATCACCCATCAATCACCCCCTATCACCACCTGTCACTTTTACCTATCAGATCAGACCCTAATCTGCCCCTTGCAGGCACCCAATCACCCGCCCACACGCTCAGATTGCCCTCAGACCCCCCCTTATCAATTCACCAGTGCATTCATTACATCTGTTCTTCCCTGTAATAACCCACTGATCACCTGTCAATCACCTGCCAATCACCTATCACCCATCAATCACCCCCTGTCACTGCCACCCATCAATCAGCCCCTAACCTGCCCCTTGCGGGCAATCTGATCACCCACCCACACCATTAGATCGCCCGCAAACCCGCCGTCAGATTACCTCCCAAATGTAGTGTTTACATCTGTTATCTTCTCTAAACACCCACTAATTACCCATCAATCACCCATCAATCACCCCCTATCACTGTTACCTATCAGATCAGACCCTAATCTGCCCCTTGCGGGCACCCAATCACCCGCCTACACGCTCAGATTACCCTTAGACCCCCCCTTATCAATTCGCCAGGGCATTATTTACATCTATCCTTCCCTGTAATAACCCACTGATCACCTGCCAATCACCTATCACCCATCAATCACCCCCTGTCACTGCCACCCAACAATCAGCCCCTAACCTGCCCCTTGCGGGCAATCTGATTACCCACCCACACCAATAGATCGCCCGCAGATCCGACATCAGATCACCACCCAAGCGCAGCGTTTACTCTCCTCTAAACACCCACTAATTACCCATCAATCACCCATCAATCACCCCCTATCACCACCTGTCACTGTTACCCATCAGATCAGACCCTAATCTGCCCCTTGCGGGCACCCAATCACCCGCCTACACGCTCAGATTACCCTCAGACCCCCCCTTATCAATTCGCCAGTGCAATATTTACATCTGTTCTCCCCTGTAATAACCCACTGATTACCTGTCAATCACCTATCAATCACCCATCAATCACCCCCTGTCACTGCCACCCATCAATCACCCCCTGTCACTGCCACCCATCAATCACCCCCTGTCACTGCCACCCAACAATCAGCCCCTAACCTGCCCCTTGCAGGCAATCTGATTACCCACCCACACCAATAGATCGCCCTCAGATCCGACATCAGATCACCACCCAAGCGCAGCGTTTACTCTCCTCTAAACACCCACTAATTACCCATCAATCACCCATCAATCACCCCCTATCACCACCTGTCACTGTTACCCATCAGATCAGACCCTAATCTGCCCCTTGCGGGCACCCAATCACCCGCCTACACACTCAGATTACCCTCAGACCCCCCCTTATCAATTCGCCAGTGCAATATTTACATCTGTTCTCCCCTGTAATAACCCACTGATTACCTGTCAATCACCTGTCAATCACCTATCAATCACCCATCAATCACCCCCTGTCACTGCCACCCATCAATCACCCCCTGTCACTGCCACCCATCAATCACCCGCTGTCACTGCCACCCATCAATCAGCCCCTAACCTGCCCCTTGCGGGCAATCTGATCACCCACTAACACCAATAGATCGCTCGCAGATCCGACGTCCGATCACCTCCCAAGTGCAGTGTTTACATCTGTTCTCTACCCTAAACACCCACTAATTACCCATCAATCACCCCCTGTCACTGCTACCTATCAGATTAGACCCCTATCTGCCCCTAGGGCACTCACACACCCTCAGAATGCCCTCAGACCCCAGCCCTGATCACCTCGCCAGTGCATTGCTTGCATCTATTCCCCCCTCTAATCACACCTTGAGACACCCATCAATCACCTCCTGTCAACCCCTAGCACACCTACCCATCAGATCAGGCCCTAATTTGCCCCGTGTGGGCTCCTGATCACTCGGCCAAACCCTCAGATCCCCCTCAGACCCCCTTCCGATCACCTCCCCAGTGCATTGATTGCATCTATTTTCCCCTCTAACCACCCCCTGAGACACCCATCAATCACCTCCTGTCACCCCCCTAGCACTCCTATCCATCAGATCAGGCCCAATACAACCTGTCATCTAAAAGGCCACCCTGCTTATGACCGGTTCCACAAAATTCGCCCCCTCATAGACCACCTGTCATCAAAATTTGCAGATGCTTATACCCCTGAACAGTCATTTTGAGACATTTGGTTTCCAGACTACTCACGGTTTTGGGCCCGTAAAATGCCAGGGCGGTATAGGAACCCCACAAGTGTCCCCATTTTAGAAAAAAAGACACCCCAAGGTATTCTGTTAGGTGTATGACGAGTTCATAGAAGATTTTATTTTTTGTCAAAAGTTAGCGGAAATTGGTTTTTTATTGGTTTTTTTCCACAAAGTGTCACTTTCCGCTAACTTTTGACAAAAAATAAAATCTTCTATGAACTCGTCATACACCTAACAGAATACCTTGGGGTGTCTTCTTTCTAAAATAGGGTCACTTGTGGGGTTCCTATACTGCCCTGGCATTTTAGGGGCCCTAAACCGCGAGGAGTAGTCTAGAAAACAAATGCCTCAAAATGACCTGTGAATAGGACGTTGGGCCCCTTAGCGCACCTAGGCTGCAAAAAAGTGTCACACATGTGGTACCGCCGTACTCAGGAAAAGTAGTATAATGTGTTTTGGGGTGTATTTTTACACATACCCATGCTGGGTGGGAGAAATTTCTATGTAAATGGACAATTGTGTGTAAAAAAATCAAACAATTGTCATTTACAGAGATATTTCTCTCACTTAGCATGGGTATGTGTAAAAATACACCCCAAAACGCATTATACTACTTCTCCTGAGTACGGCGGTACCACATGTGTGGCACTTTTTTACACCCTAAGTACGCTAAGGGGCCCAAAGTCCAATGAGTACCTTTAGGATTTCACAGGTCATTTTGCGACATTTGGTTTCAAGACTACTCCTCACGGTTTAGGGCCCCTAAAATGCCAGGGCAGTATAGGAACCCCACAAATGACCCCATTCTAGAAAGAAGACACCCAAAGGTATTCCGTACGGAGTATGGTGAGTTCATAGAAGATTTTATTTTTTGTCACAAGTTAGCGGAAAATGACACTTTGTGAAAAAAAACTATTAAAATCAATTTCCGCTAACTTGTGACAAAAAAATAAAAACTTCTATGAACTCACCATACTCCTAACGGAATACCTTGGGGTGTCTTCTTTCTAAAATGGGGTCATTAGTGGGGTTCCTATACTGCCCTGGCATTTTAGGGGCCCTAAACCGCGAAGAGTAGTCTTGAAACAAAAATGACCTGTGAAATCCTAAAGGTACTCATTGGACTTTGGGCCCCTTAGTGCAGTTAAGGTGCAAAAAAGTGCCACACATGTGGTATCGCCGTACTCGGGAGAAGTAGTATAATGTGTTTTGGGGTGTATTTTTACACATACCCATGCTGGGTTATAGAAATACCTCTGTAAATGACAATCTTTTGATTTTTTTACACACAATTGTCCATTTACAGAGGTATTACTCCCACCCAGCATGGGTATGTGTAAAAATACACCCCAAAACACATTGTACTACTTCTCCCGAGTATGGCGATACCACATGTGTGGCACTTTTTTGCACCCTAACTGCGCTAAAGGGCCCAAAGTCCAATGAGCACCTTTAGGATTTCACAGGTCATTTTGAGAAATTTCGTTTCAAGACTACTCCTCACGGTTTAGGGCCCCTAAAATGCCAGGGCCGTATAGGAACCCCACAAATGACCCCATTTTAGAAAGAAGACACCCCAAGGTATTCCGTTAGTAGTATGGCGAGTTCATAGAAGATTTTATTTTTTGTCACAAGTTAGCGGAAATTGATTTTAATTGTGTTTTTTCACAAAGTGTCATTTTCCGCTAACTTTTGACAAAAAATAAAATCTTCTATGAACTCACCATACTCCTAACGGAATACCTTGGGGTGTCTTCTTTCTAAAATAGGGTCATTTGTGGGGTTCCTATACTGCCCTGGCATTTTAGGGGCCCTAAACCGTGAGGAGTAGTCTTGAAACGAAATTTCTCAAAATGACCTGTGAAATCCTAAAGGTACTCATTGGACTTTGGACACTTTAGCGCAGTTAGGGTGCTAAAAAGTGCCACACATGTGGTATCGCCGTACTCAGGAGAAGTAGTATAATGTGTTTTGTGGTGTATTTTTACACATACCCATGCTGAGTGGGAGAAAGATCTCTGTAAATGGACAATTGTGTGTAAAAAAAATTAACAAATTGTCATTTACAGAGATATTTCTCCCACCCAGCATGGGTATGTGTAAAAATACACCCCAAAACACATTATACTACTTCTCCTGAGTACGGCAATACCACATGTGTGGCACTTTTTTGCAGTCTAACTGCGCTAAGGGGTCCAAAGTCCAATGAGCACCTTTAGGCTTTACAGGGGTGCTTACAATTTAGCACCCCCCAAAATGTCAGGACAGTAAACACACCCCACAAATGACCCCATTTTGGAAAGTAGACCCTTCAAGGTATTCAGAGAGGGGCATGGTGAGTCCGTGGCAGATTTCATTTTTTTTTGGTCGCAAGTTAGAAGAAATGGAAACTTTTTTTTTTTTTTCTTCTCACAAAGTGTCATTTTCCGCTTACTTGTGACAAAAAATAATATCTTCTATGAACTCACTATGCCTCTCAGTGAATACTTTGGGATGTCTTCTTTCCAAAATGGGGTCATTTGGGGGGTATTTATACTATCCTGGAATTCTAGCCCCTCATGAAACATGACAGGGGGTCAGAAAAGTCAGAGATGCTTGAAAATGGGAAAATTCACTTTTTGCACCATAGTTTCTAAACGCTATAACTTTTACCCAAACCAATAAATATACACTGAATGGTTTTTTTTTATCAAAAACATGTTTGTCCACATTTTTCGCGCTGCATGTATATAGAAATTTTACTTTATTTGAAAAATGTCAGCACAGAAAATTAAAAAAATCATTTTTTTGCCAAAATTCATGTCTTTTTTGATGAATATAATAAAAAGTAAAAATCGCAGGAGCAATCAAATAGCACCAAAAGAAAGCTTTATTAGTGACAAGAAAAGGAGCCAAAATTCATTTACGTGGTAGGTTGTATGAGCGAGCAATAAACCGTGAAAGCTGCAGTGGTCTGAATGGAAAAAAAGTGGCCGGTCCTTAAGGGGTAGAAAGCCCTAGGTCCTCAAGTGGTTAAATGATTTTATTTGATTGTTTCAGGTGAACACACAGTGTGAGTATGGGCCCTTACATTGATGGTCTCTAGTATTCTTGTTGCAGTAGGACACCTGCTGCGGAGCTGCAGTGCTGTGGCTGCTACTACAAACTTTACATTGGGGTTCCTCATTAACTTGCTATATATAACCAAAACTTACCTCCCAAGGAAAGCTGCAGTGTAAAGGCTTGTACACACATCCAACAAAAGCGCAAGACCAACCCGATGACATGATGGATCGCATGACCAAGCAATTGGCAAATTTTAACGTGAATTTTAGCGCTGTCTTACTGTGTTTAAGCAATTGCACGACTTGTATGTTCTGTGCTCCAACCAGATCAATGACCAACTCATTTGCATACCGTGCACACAAGCAGAATGATGGACTGCATGATATGTCCGCATTCAAAACAAGTACAAGTGCCTCAAACAATTTGTACACATGTGGCCAACTGCACAACATCCGCCCAACAGTCCTGTACATATACTGTATACTTCCCCACCTCTTGTTTCCACCCCATTGCTTTAGATTGTAAGCTCGCAAGGGCAGGGCTCTCACCCTTTTGTGTCATGAAATGTTATTAATTTAATTGCTTGCACACTGTTAGACATTTATACATTTTAAGGTGGCCACACACCATACAACAAAATGATCCAATTTTACGGCAAGTCGATAAAAGCGATCGGATCTCCCGAAAAAATCGAAAGATTTTTTTTAATTCGACAGAAAAATCCGATCGGATTTCCCGGTTTCTTCGATTTTTATTGATCCGGAATGCCTGATATTTTTCTTTAATCTCTCTAAAGATTGTATGGTGTGTGTTAGATTGTCAATTTATAATTATACAAACCCGAGTAATTTTGTCAGAGTTTCCAATCATTTTTATCATAATTGAGGAAAAATTAAACACGTGTGTGGTACATTGGTCATATTTTTGAAATGTTACAATCAGTCAGA
This sequence comes from Hyperolius riggenbachi, assembly GCF_040937935.1. Lineage (NCBI taxonomy): Eukaryota > Metazoa > Chordata > Amphibia > Anura > Hyperoliidae > Hyperolius > Hyperolius riggenbachi. Next base: position 150,527,483 of record NC_090651.1, on the reverse strand, counting down.
AAAATTGATTGCAATTCTTAAATTGAACAGATATTTAAAAAAATTGTATGGTGTGTGGCCACCTTTAGTCATCATGTTAAATCAAATTGTAATCAGCAGTGCTGTGTCTTGTATCAGTGTTCATATTTGATGTATATCATTGTCTGTATCATTCTGTATCCCTTGTTTGTTTTCTTACATTGTACAGCGCCACGGAATATGTTGGCACTTTATAAATAAATAATAATAATAATAATGTGAGTTGATCTGCTGGTTGGATTGGGCAAACCACCTGTTATCTGTCGCTCGTTTAGTCATTTGTCACTCGTACACGCACACAATTATTGTCCAACAGACCTTAGTATGGACAATAGTTGGGCAGAAAAATTGCACGTGTGTACGAGCCTTAAGATTAATACAAGCAGAGGGAGGGGAGCAATTTGCCAATGGTTACCACCACTACAAAAATCACATATTCAGGTGGTCACTACCACCATAACTCCAATAATAACAGGTTATTGTTTTTTTTCCAACATAAATGACATTTATTGCAGTATAAAAAATAAACAGCAGAGTTTGTTTATGGAATGTGAAGCAAATCATGTTAATCTTGGTCATGCAAATAACATCCACAACATGAACTAAAATGTAAGAAACACAAAAACTGCAGTGGTACAGCAATCATTTACCAGTATCTTATATAATAAAACCTCATGTGTCCCTGCATCATCATTCTGTCCCTGTGCCCATGAGTTTTGGCTACTGCGCATGTGTAGCCGTTGGGACAGGAGGAGGACAGGGCCGAGGGGGCGGGCGGTTTGCGCGCGATGCGTGCACGGTGGAGTGCGCGGCCGTGCGCACGCACATCCATTCAGCACGCGCGGCTTATGTGGCAAGAGCCTAGCACCCATTTTTAAACTCGCCTTAGGCCTAGTATACAGAATAAAAGCATCAAAATGTTGGAATCCCCTGGGGGATTATTTCAGCCTTTCAATAAAAAGAGCTGTGGGAGTTACCGTACTTATTTTGCTACCTCTACCAGATTTTGATGAACTTTTGTTATTCACCCCTTTGTGCATACAGGTATATTATACTTTTGTTTTCTGAGGGACCCTGGGAGGGAATGGTGGGCTCCAGGGTGATCCAGGAAAGATCCCTCCACTGAGATAAGTATTTTTTATTTCTTTGCCATTTCTGGTTCACTTTAAGGCCCTCTTGATTTATGTTCCATTGTTTCATGAATTGAACATTGGTTGGGAAAAGACATTCTTTTTTTCACACTTACATAGGTTACCATGGAGGGTGGGGGACAGTGGATTGATATTTTCTACAGCTTTGTACTTCATTGAGGTGTACTTAGCAAATGATGGCAGCATCACATCAATATTGCAGTAAATGTCTGCTGACAACTGATTAAGGGGTGCTCAAAGTGAACAACCAATATCAGTCTGTTCCCGTCTCTTAAGGTGAGCATACACTGAGCTGATTAGCGGCCGAACGATCGATCGATTTCGATCGATTTCAATCGATCTGACATGCTGGAAAATCTAGGTCGATCTGTTGAGATTGCTTATCATTTTACATTGGACCTAATGGAAATCTGATGGCAAAAAAATGCCAACAGATCGATTTTCAATAGATTTTATACTGAAATCTATTGGAAATCTGTTCCTAGTAAAAAATGTTCCTAAACACATCAGATCTGATGATCTATCTGCTGCTAATCTAACGAGTGTATGGCCACCTTAATGCTCTCTCTCTCATGCTTTAAGAAGGACTTAGTTAAACCCAAAACAGGGTTTTGCATTTTCACAATTTTCTCATAATAAATTGCAAATATGGAGTGACTGTGTGCGCACTGGTTTATCTAATAAAGGCGATTTGCTTACCGTCATACTCCCCATTGAATATAAAAAGCAATAGATCACTAACTTTGATCTGATGGTTTAGCTACTTATCGAAAAATAGTCACACTGGTGTGATACCCTTAGAAGAGACAGTAGCGACTTCTCACACATAGAAACCTGTCTTAAATTACTTCATAGACTATATTATACACTATTATACACTAGACAGAACCCACAAATGCTTTCCATCAAAACATTCTTCATGTTCAAAAGGATACCCAAACATAAGCTCACTACTACATATTTGGGGGCTGCCTACATGTAGCTAAATTGTGGACCAAAATTACAAACTTAATGTTTAGACTACATAAGAAATCTTTCTAATGTGAGCCTCAATCATTACTATATCATTAAACTTAGAAGTGCAAACTACTCGGTCAGTCCGTCAGTGGAAGTAGCATATTGCTAACATTGCTAACATTGCCAAACAGCTAGACAATGGAATCAGACCAGCCTGCCAGTGGAAATGATGTCACAAAAATAATTATATCTGAAAGATTACTGTTCATTGTGTCAGATAAGGTGGATAAGTTCACTAAGCTTGGCAACTTTGGATGAACTTGATATACACCAGAGCATGCATTCACTGGTCTTCTCCACATTATTTTTTGGGAAAATTCTGAGGAGGTAATTTATTAAGTAAAAACATACCTGCTACACCTTAAAATACGAAGTCATACTAAACGAAACCCTTTTTACCACCTGCTTGTGAATATGTGTTTATAACAAACTGGGATGTTTTTGATTAAAGCGGAATATAACCCTGCATTTCAACTTTGCTCTAAAACATTTTTACAGCATATTATATGCAACCAGCATTTTTTTTTTTTACTAGACCAGCATTGGAAGGGTTATGCTAGGCATACACCTATCCAATTATGCGCCGGATCGAGCCGCTGGCTCGATGCCGGCACATCCCCGCTGGTCCGCGCATGCGAGCGGATCGATCCACCAGACCACATTAGAACGTCCACGCCGGCGCTGCTTATCACCCGCTCGATTCCCTGCTATTGTCCGCCAGCGGGACTCGAGCGAGGAATCTATCCGGCAGGTCATCAGACCTGTCGGATATTATCAATCGAGCCATTAGCGGCTGGATTGATAAGGGCTGAAAATGCCGTGTATGCCCAGCATTACACACAGAGCTTTAAAGTTCTGTGGAGAGAAATGCTGCCGCATCCGAAGTTTAGATAAGATACATTTAAGTAAACACAATGTAACAAGTGTGGAATGTGACTCACTCTCTGACTGTGCAGGAGCTCCCGGACACAGAGAGAGAGTGAGTGACATTCCTCACTTGTTACATTGTGTTTACTTAAATGTATCTATCTAAACTTTGGCTGCTGCAGCTTTTCTCTCCACGGAACTTTAAAGCTCTGTGTGTAACCCTTCCAATGCTGGCCTAGTAAAAAAAAAAATGCTGGTTGCATATAATATGCTGTAAATAATGTTTTAGAGCAGAGTTGACATGCAGGGTTATATTCCGCTTTCAGTCAATATTTCAGTCAAATACTGATCAGGAGATACCCTAGTTTTAAAGAGGCACTGCAGTGACATAGAGTAGAATGCAGTTTATTATTTAAAGAAAAACTGTAACGAAAAAACGTACCCTGGAGGGTACTCACCTCGGGTGGGGGAAGCCTCCGGATCCTATTGAGGCTTCCCCCGTCCTCCTCAGTCCCACGGCGGTGGAGAAAATCCTCCCAGAGCTGCAGCAATGTAAATATTTACCTCCGTGGCTCCAGCGCAGGCGCAGTATCCGATCTTCCCACGGAGATAGGTGGAAATAGCCGATCTCCGTCGGGCTGCTCTACTGCGCTGGCGCAAGTCTCCTGCGCCTGCTCAGTAGAGCAGACCCGACGGAGATCGGCTATTTCCACCTATCTCCGTCAGAAGAGCCGAAACAGCGCCCCCGCTGGAGCCTGGAAAGGTAAATATTAAACAGGCTGTCGGATTTGTCGCGATGGCTTTGAAGGGCTGCAGCGAGACCCCCGTGGGACAGAGGAGGACGGGGGAAGCCTCATTAGGATCCTGAGGCTTCCCCCTCCCGAGGTGAATACCCCCCAGGGGATGTTTTTTCTCGTTACAGTGTCTCTTTAAGATACCCAATTTTACAGTAAGTTTCCTGGTTTTAGCCTTAGAAACACTTACTTTAGCTACCATATAAATTGCTGTATTTATAAATTGCTGTATAATTGCTGTATATTAGTATGCAGTCCGGCCTTCAGAACAGGATCATCCACCAGGCAGGTGCTTAGGGCCTAGTGGGCATCAAGGAGCCCACCTGCCACCTTCTTCAACCTCTCTCCACTTCAGCTTACCAAAAGGACTGCAAAGGGAGGGCCTAAATCTAATACCTTGCCTAGGTCCCCATTACATCTTTATGAATCTCTGCACAGAGGCTTAACCTAGGCTATTGTGTGGAGTCCCTTCCCCTCCCTTCCCTCAAACATTCTTGGAGACAAGTTTTATTTTCTACTGGCTTTACATAGAACTCTCAGTAAATGAACATTCCACAGAGATCACCTGCCAGTACTAAAGATGTGGCTGCCTGTAAAACATTTCAGAAAGTAAACCAGGAAAAGGAAAGATTTTACAATAGGCAAACACTGACTAAATAATGTAGAAATTAATATTGTATACAATCTGCAATTGTATTATGTTATTTTGACTACAGTCCCTCTTTAACTAAATTTCTGTTTGATTCAATGCTGATATTAAATCTAACACCTGGGCTCATATGCAATTCACATTTTCTCCTGAGTTTTCTGCTAGAAGATACATTTTCATATTCTATTTAAACTATCTTATTAGCAGTTTACAATTGAAAAAGTACCAAAAACAAGTTGAGTGAGTACAATCAAAATAATTTTGATTGTTTTCTTGCTTGCTGTTGGATTTAAAGGCATTTTATTGACAAGTTTGAACATATATCACCTAGGAGAAAGCCGAGGCGAAACAGTTTATTGCATATGAGCCCTAATCTTTTAAAACCTTTGTATAGAATATGGACAGCTTATGAGTGTTTGTCAGTGGATATGAAAAATCAAAATGAGGATCGCACACCACCATGGAGGTGCTGGACTATTGTGAACTGCAAGGAAAAAATCGTGAAGGTCCGCACACTGGGCCTGATTCACAATGCGGTGATTACTCAGTTATCACGCCTAAAAGACTTTAGGCGTGATAACCTTTGCACCACCTAGTTATCACCGATTTGTGCTGCTCTTTGCGCGAAGCTCCCGCGCGCAAAGTTTTGCGCAAAGTCCCATAGGGCTTAATGGACGCTGCGTGCGAAGCGGGGGCGCTGCGCGTGCGCGGTTGCGATTCGCGCGAGTTTCTTCTTATCATGCCTAAACTGAGTTTAGGCGTGATAAAGGGCTTTTCACTCGCGTGCAAACACTTTGCACTGCTTTGTGAATCAGGCCCACTCAATCGATCCAAGATCAAGGTTTATTCAACCAATCGTGACACATATCCACTCCATAAATCCAACGACTCATTTCGGGGCCCCATGGGGTCCCCTTTGTCAAGGTAAAGCAATACAGAATGGTAACGTTACCATTCTGTATTGCTTTACCTTGACAAAGGGGACCCCACGGGGCCCCGAAACGAGTCGTTGGATTTATGGAGTGGATATGTGTCACGATTGGTTGAATAAACCTTGATCTTGGATCGATTGAGTGTGCAGACCTTCACGATTTTTTCCTGTCAGTGGATATGAGTTGCATAAGAAGTTCATAATCAGGGATAAAATTTCATTTACAAAAATGATTAAATGATATTGCTATAATGAGAACATGTTTTTATGTTCTTGGTTATCGGTATTGGACATTCACTATCTATGCATGTGGACAGGGACTTTGTCTGGCAAGACTGCTTTAGAACTGGCCATACACTGGCTTTCAACAAATGCAGATGATGGAAGCATCACCATATGAGTACTTCTTCTGCTTGAGTGACAGTGATACTTGGCATAAGTACACACAAATCTCTGCAGCTAAGACAATTAAGAATGTTCTCAAAGAAAAAAATTTGTATCATATAACTAATTTCTAAAAATGTGTGATGTGTAATAAATATAAACAATAACAGTAGCAATTATGGATTTTCAAATCCTTTAAACCTTTAGCAGCCAGTTTAATTTAGGGGCTTGCAATTTATTTTAGCACTTTTGTATTTCCTGTTTGTTACATCTCCCTGCTTCTAATTAGTACTGCTGTAATGTGTGGTTATGGCTACTTCTCACTAGGGGGCAAGTTGAGACAATAACAGAGGACTCTGCTTTCAGTTTCTATATATTTTGCTCATAGAGAGAGATCAAAGCATTCCAATAATTTACAGCACAAAGAGTTCTGCCAACTTAGTTCAAAAGCAGTGCATTTATGTGCAGTGAAGATGGCGGCAGCAGGGGTAAGTCAATGGCTTAGTGTTAGCAGTAGGTAAGGTAGGGTTAGTGTTAGGCTTAGATAGTGAGAGGTTAGTGTTAGGAGTAGAGTTAATGCGAGAGGATGGGCTGGCTAAGTAAAAAGCAATAATGGTATATTGTCACTGAAGGCATGGATGAACAGATGGGTTTTAACATGCAACACAAGCAGTACATTTGTTAGTTTCATAAGTGTTTAGAACTTTTGGGGGAATTTTACTGCTGTCCTGTGCTCCCATCTGTGAGAATTTTAATCACTTCCTGTCTAGACAGTAAGTGACGACACAAGTAAAACATGTCCCTCATTTCCTGTCCCCAGGACTACCAGTATTCATACAAAAGCCAGAACAATCTGAAGACGTTCTCAGGAACAGGAAGTGGATTGAAATTTCTACAGTTGAGACAGAGATAGCAGTAAAACCCTTCACAAATATTATTTCCACACTATCCAAAAGTAAAATAAGACATTTTTCAGGTAGTGGGAGCTAAGCTAATAGGAAGCAGTGAGAGGGGGGCAGTATGGCCTTATTGTCTGATCAGTTTTATGGGGGACCAAGTTTATTGTAAGGGTTTAAATAAAATATATCCAAATTATCACCTATATGAAAGCGATTTGGTTTGGGGCGTGGCACACAGAGATGGGCGGGGTTTACGTTTTTAGGAGTTTTGTTCCTATGGGAACCATAGGTGTAAATATACTCTTGGCATGTTTGAATCAATACACCTATGGAGAAGTGGGGAGAGGAGAGGGGGTGTTACTGCCATACACCTTCAGTAGTACTTTACTTTGGGGAAAACTGTAGCAACCACTTCACAACGTGAACATGTTTTTTTAGCGACATCTTTTGGGAAAGTCAGAAAGTAGATATACACATGAGGTTTATCTTGGCTGAAACCTCCTGTATCAGGCAATCATCATCTCATGTCTATGGCCACCCAAAGCCTCAGACTAGTCATAATTCTTTCTTCCTATAATGATCTCAGTTGTTCACCTTCTCCCCTTCAGAAATCCCCTTACCACTATTTTCCTGAAAGTTCCTACAGCTGTTCTAATCCCGCTATTTATGCTGTCACCATTCTTTCGTCTCAGTGCACTGCATCCCTCTTACGTAAGCCAGTCTTGCATTTTTCTATACACACATCTCTTGGCTATTATCTTTTCTTACAATCTGTTTATGTGTAGAGGAGTTCCTTTAGGTCACCAGTAAAAATATCCCTCACAAGAAAACAAAAAAACATATTACTTAGCTTCTTGCATTCAACCTTCAAGGGGCAACAGCTAATAAGCCCATATTATCCGAGTCTTACTTGTAGTACTTTGTGTGAACCAATTCATTCCCTTCTTCTCTGCTAAATCCTTTTCTTCTTCCCATCTTGGCAGTGTGCACATTTATTTTGGCTCAGCCTGCTTTCCCCTTTCACACCAGGCAAATGATTTCACAGTCTTACAATTACCAAGTAGTTGTAAACATACTTGATTCTGAGGTGGAGGAGAGATGGGGAGGTGAGGAGGAAGGTGAACCCCTCATAATACTGTCAGACCCACATCTTGAACTTATTTCCCCCTGCAAGTGCTGAGCTGTAGCAGTTGATCTGAAGTGATGCAGAGCTGTGTTCTAGTGACTGGTGATGGGTGGTCCAAGACCTGACGTTTTAAAGTCTGCTGATCCAAGCCTTTGTGCTAGCTGTCAATCTATGTGAATCTGAGGCTTCCAAGGGAGTTGTCAACTAAAGCTGCAAAACTGGGGACAAAAAGGGAAAAAGAAAAATATTACAGAAAATATGACAGTGGTTTGAGGTATGGAACACCCCTCTGAAAGAGTGAATAATATAATCTTTGGGAATTGCTATATTCCTAAGATATGGGGATACCAATGCATAAAACATATCTATTGTAATGTATCTTCAAAAAAAAGAAAGCATTTTAGCATATACAAATTCACAGTTTTAACAAAGTAGTAACCCAGTAGTAACAAACAATGTGTACTGACCATATTGTCCATAAGACCCGGTTCACATTACCGTTCTGAGCCAAAAGGAGACAGTGAGCGGATCCGGTCTCTGCTTCACCGGATCCGGATGGTTCAGTCCGTGCGCCAGTTCACATAGTGAAAACGGATCTGATCAATGATTGATCGGATCCATTTTCACTCAGCAAATACATACCTAATCTTCTGTAGCAGCCGGCGGTAGAGTCTTCTTCTTCTTCTGCTGTGACTACACAGCCCTTCATGTGACTAGTCACAGGACACATCATGTAGTCTCATGATGTGGAAGAAGACAGAAGCCTCTACCGCCAGCTGCTACGGAAGATTAGGTATGTATAAACCCTCCCTCACCCACTGCCCATCATTAGATTCGCATCGGCGCATGCCCCCATCCCCCGTGGAACGGTCCGTTTCTTTGCTAGTGTGAAGAAACATTCCATTTTACATTGCCCCAATGCTGCTGCATTTTTTGTCCGGATCTGTTCCGCTAAGCAGAATGGTCCGGAAAATTAGGGCCTGCAGCAATTTTTAGGTCCGGGGATCAGAACGTATGGAACGTATCCGTACCAACGGACGCATGTGAATGAATTCATAGGTTAACATTTCGGTTCCGATCCGCAAAAAAACGCTAATGTGAACCGGGCCTAAGTGTCTAGAGAAAGCTATTTTTTGAAGCAGCTGCAAACTGTGATGTATCTCATTCAGGCTCGGATTTACATTACAAGAGCCTATAGGCACAGATGTCCGTGCACTCTAGACCTCACCCTCCACAAACCTACAAACCCCTCGCCAAACTGCACCGCAAATGTGCTGGCTGGCCCAGCTGTCACTTCTCGTCTTACTTAACTTGCCTTGTCATAGCTATGGATGTCTGTAGCATTAGATAGCCTGAGGTACCCTCAGTATTAAGTAACTAGTGGTGCCCCCGACTAAAGGGAGATCTCGTTAGTGGAATGCCAAGAGCTAATTGAGTAACCTCTCATTTACGCTCTGCTCGGGACTCTGCATAGGGAAGGAGGAAGGGAGGCATTGGGGGAGGGGAGTAAGCCACCTTTCCATCATCGTGTGCCTGGCTGTGGGTACATGCCTACAGTGTCTTATGGTAAACCTAGCCCTGATCTCATTCTACTGGGGTGATTCAGCCTGTGACTGAAGTTATGGATACTCTCTATGATAACTCTTTGATACTGTAACTCTCTATTTGTGATTACATTGTGCACTGCCCTGTGCTTCCCACAAGGTCAGTGCCACGTTTTATATAACAAAAGTTGGCTAGAATACAAAGCAGCCTTGTGAGGAAGATTTCTGCTGCACAATTATATTGTCCAGCACTGGTTTTCTGTCAGACTTTTCTTACTTTCTGTACTCCAATGGAGGGAATTTTTCTCACTTGCTGTCCTAGTGATAGTAATTCATCCAACAGAAAAGTATGGCAGGCACAGATTGAAAGAAAAGCACATTTTTATCTTAACAAGCAGATAGATGCAGAGGAAGGCCCCCGATGGTAAGTGCTCCCCTCTACCTTATAGCCATTTCACAGCCTCCCTGCACCCTTTGTTTATACCTCTGAAGATGCGGGTAAATCCTGTAAAATGGCTGTAAGGTAGGGGGAGTGCTACCCTGAGGGGGCCTCCTCTTCATCTGTTTGTTTGTTGAAATTTTAACCTGTGCTCGCCATGCTTTTCTATTGGATAAAGTATGCATTCTATGGTGGGCAGTAACATGTTTGTGGAAGTTATTTATAGAAACGTGGTTGTGTGCTGGTCAACGCTCTATCCTTACTAGTAATAGTAATAGTAATATGGTGCAAATTGTTTTTTCTGAACTGAGTTTCTCAATTCTCAGTGGATAGTCCACAGCAAGCAGATATTCACTGGAGGCTTGTAGGTAAACAGAGGCGCCAGCAGGATAAAAACATTAACTAAAACTTTAAAAAATATGCTGGGAGAAAGTGGTGGACTCACCTCCAAAAGCAGACTAGACAAATGTCTGATATAAACAAATAGATACTTTAATGGTACCCCAAATGGATGCAACGCCGTTCAACAGCATGTATAGTGCCTCTATGTGAGAGACAGAGGCGCTATACATGCTGTTGAATGGCTACTGTTTGCCCCCTGATTATTGCCTGATGAAGCGGGCTGTGTCCTGCGAAATGCGTTGCATCCATTTGGGGTACCATTAAAGTATCTATTTGTTTATATCCGACAGTTGTCTAGTCTGCTTTCGGAGGTGAGTCCACCACTTCCTCCCAGCATATTTTTTAAAGTTTTAGTTAATGTTTTTATCCTGCTGGCGCCTCTGTTTACCTACAAGTTTGCAGTGTCCACCCTTGGTGGAAGGGGGACCCACCCCTATCTTTCTTCCTCTCTACAGAGAATGACATCTTAACCCTGAGTGAGGACGGGTCTAATCTCCTCACCTGCCTTTACAGTGGTTGCCCTAGCAGTAACCCTTGTTTGTGAGTATAACCTACATTACACTTTATTACCTCCACATACTACACTATATTGGGCTCTCGGTGTCTCCTTCTTATATATTTTCACTGGAAGGTTTGTGTTGACTGCCCAATCACTTGAGGAACTAGTAAATGGACCACCTGAACCGCATACCATTTTTTCTATGTTTTTAGTGTATGCTCACCAAAACAACAGACAGGTATCTAGAGACTTTTTTCAGGGGTCTAAAAAAAAGTTAATGCTAGCTGGTGGATATAGACTTGTTGGCTGGAGTCTGTGGTAAGGAGACCAAAGAAGAGAGCCAGCACTCATGGATGATGCAAATGCTTCCTATTTTTAGAAGAAAGAAATAACCTGGTAAGACGTTCAGCAGACCAGTTCAACTCTTCCCAGTTTTTTTTAGTTTGGATGGAGGTGATCAAGAAAATGCTAATACTGCAAATTGTATGCAGCTTTAAATTGAACCAACCAAATTAATTTTCTATTGGCTTTGATTGGCTCAATTCCAAGCTGCGTACATTTTGCATGCTAACTGGAAATATAAGGGCTCTTTCATACGGCAGCTGAAAGCACTGAATTCACTTGTCTGCCAGCTGCTTTCTTGCACCAGCTAGATGCTTGTCAGTGCTCGATTCCCCTCCCCCCCCTCCTCCCATGCAGTCACATCTGAACGCGGCTGCAGCCATGCTCAGGTGCCGTGTATAGCCACCTCATGTCATGCTGTCATGCATGTTGCTACAAACGCTGCCATTTGGCTGAATTTCAATTGTGGCAGCAGACAGGACACTGAACTGCCCAACAAGCGTACTGTTCAGCCATCCTTCTCAAAGAGGCCTTGGAATCTCTTTGGTCAACTCTAATTTTGGATATGGCAGGAAAAGATTAGAAGCCTCTTTCCCTCCTGTTTTCCCCTCCCACACCTCTGTTCCTCTCTGATTGGCCAATATTTTGCCGACAGCTTGTACTCATGTGCAACTTTCAGCTAAACGACCGCCCCGCAGGAGGGTCTGACTGACCTGTCGTTTGCAAAAGTACGGCATGTGTACACGCCTTTAGTAGTGCACAATATATCCCCCTTTCAGGGTATCACTCACCAGATCTTCTGGTCTCACAGACCAATTTGCCCCTCCGGGGTGTAAGGCCCCCCATCGCCTCACTGGCAAGTCGGCTGCTCCTGCTTTTCCTCTCCTCTGGGACCTCTGGCTCTCGTGCGTGGGTTCACACTGGTGCATAAGTCCTCATGTGGGGAAAAAACGAGAGACGCGCTTCTAATTGTGCAGCTCCGTTTATTAAAAATGTAAAAAAGTTTAAAAGTTTCCACAATAATAAAACTGTGGGGGCTGAACAGCAGATTGGGCATGATAGGCGTGACAGAAGTCAGGCTCGGTGGGCTCAGTTCTGGTACTTCTCTTACACCATTTGCCGCCTCTGAAAAAGTTTGTCAGCCACAAGACTGCCCACTCCGCCACACCTCTTCCGATTACCTTTTGATACACAGACATAGAAAAATCACTAAAATAAAAATGTGGACAGTGCAATACATATGTTATGTAAGTAGAGCAAGTATTTCTCTTCATATATTTGTGTTAATTTTTGGTTCACAGCTCCTCTTTAAAGGAAGACTTCTAGACTCTGCCCCTGTGTACACCTCTTTCAACACAGGCTGCACTTACCCATGTACTCCCTTGTCTAGGGTACTCACCTACTTCTCTCAAGCCTTTATTGAGTATTAACTGGATCAGCACAGGGAAGAGAATCTTATTGATGATGGAGGATGAAAACGGTAATAATATACTCTTTAAGTAAGTAACTGACCAAGGTTTCCATTATGTCCATCTCTTTAGATAAGCCTGCTCTAATAACGAAATTAGGAACAAATCAGGTTAACATAACAAATTTGTATGTGTGCTTGCTCAAACAGCCCTTTCCAGCATTTAAACTTTCAGACCAAATGAATGCAATCATTAAAACAATAAATTCCCCCCTTTAACATCTTGTTGAGGTTTTTTTTTTTTCTCACCGCAGAGAAAAAAAGAACTCCAGAAATATGTTCATCCTGAAGTTACAAAACTACTGAAGGATTTCATCTGAAGAATTAAAGAAAGCAATTTCAGATGTCAGTTTGAAAAAATGCATTATTGTTTTTTAAGTGAGTCCAATAAAAATGTATCCCATGTAGCTCACTTGCTAAAGTCTGACTTTTAACAGATATTTATATTTTGCATTCCCTTGTCATCATCCTGAAAGAATATGAAAATGAGAGTTGCCAGACACAGTTTCATTAATTTATAACAGACGCTGCTGTGATTCTGAAACGTGCTGGATTGGAGCCTCTGGGAATTCTCCTGCCCTCCTCCTAACACCTATGATTTGCCATTCACCAGTCAGACTCGCTTATTGACATTTTAAAAGAAATATTATACTAACGAGTTCTACGGCTCTTTGAAGCTTTATCTGGCTAGCTAATTTCGTTTAGAGAGTTGAAACATGCTATTTTGCTGTGTGTGAAAAATCACAGGGGTTTTTTCTTCCCCCCTAGCAGGTAAATGAGGAGAATTGAGGATATGACAAATAACAGGTGTTGTTTATCAGCAGTTTAAACATTATGATACAGTTTCAATTCGTGAAAGACTTTCTTTATGTACTGTACCTTCTGCGTATGAGCAGTTTTAATGGCGTGTATGTGTGTGCATTTTGGAGGCAGGTTTCATTTTTTTTAACGAGTAAGAAAGTGTGCTATAGTCTTTGATTTCTTTTCATATTACCGTATTTATTTTCCTGTCTTTTCAGTACAGGCCAAGGGGTGAGTGGTTTGTAGAATGGTGGTTATTTTTGTGGGGATTTTTGTTTTTGCTTCATCAGTTTTCTGTCAGCTTTCTTGGGGCTCATTTCCACTAGGACCGAGTGTGCCCACACTAATCCGGATCAGGAATCTCCACCTATTGAAATCAATAGGCTGCTTCCGAATTTGTGGGCATGCCCTTAGTGCCTATTTCTACTGACTACGAATTCGCATTGAAAAAAAATCTGAAAAAAATAGGACAGCTTGCTGCAGATTTTCGCGTTACATGTAATGCTAGACGCATGCGCAAATTCCATAAAATTAACAAGAATATTTGCATACAGAAAAACGCATGTGAAATGTAACATCCTTGTGGAAACGAGTCCTTAGGCTTTATATTATGTTAACCTGAAGGAGAGACCCAGAGCCATGAAATGTCTTAATTTAGTGCAAAAAATAAAGGTTTAAAAATCATCTAATTGTTTATTAACTACTTCCCGACCGCCGTATAGACAAATGGCGGCCGGGAAGCAGACGCCGCAAGGACCGCCGTATTGCCAAAATGCGGCGGTCCTTGTTTGGGCATGGGCGGAGCGATCGCGTCATCCGTGACGCGATCCTCCGCCTCCGCCTGTCGCCGCTCACTCGCCGCAACATCCCGCCGGCCATACGGAAGCGCCGGCGGGATGTTAACCCGACGATCGCCGCATACAAAGTGTATAATACACTTTGTAATGTTTACAAAGTGTATTATACAGGCTGCCTCCTGCCCTGGTGGTCCCAGTGTCCGAGGGACCACCAGGGCAGGCTGCAGCCACCCTAGTCTGCACCAAGCACACTGATTTTCTCCCCCCCCCGCCCCAGATCGCCCACAGCACCCATCAGACCCCCCCCTGCCCACCCCCCAGACCCCTGTTTGCACCCAATCACCCCCCTAATCACCCCTCAATCACTCCCTGTCACTATCTGTCAACGCTATTTTTTTTTAATACCCCCCCCCCCCCTGCCCCCTGCTCCCTCCTGATCACCCCCCAACCCCCCAGATTCTCCCCAGACCCCCCCCCCAGACCACCCCCCCCCAATGTACTGTATGCATCTATCCCCCCTGATCACCTGTCAATCACCTGTCAATCACCTGTCAATCACCCGTCAATCACCCGTCAATCACCCATCAATCACCCCCTGTCACTGCCACCCATCAATCAGCCCCTAACCTGCCCCTTGCGGGCAATCTGATCACCCCCCACACACCAATAGATCGCCCGCAGATCCGACATCAGATCACCTCCCAAATCCATTGTTTACATCTATTCTCTCCTCTAAACACACACTAATTACCCATCAATCACCCATCAATCACCCCCTATCACCACCTGTCACTTTTACCTATCAGATCAGACCCTAATCTGCCCCTTGCGGGCACCCAATCACCCGCCCACACGCTCAGATTGCCCTCAGACCCCCCCTTATCAATTTGCCAGTGCAATATTTACATCTGTTCTCCCATGTAATAACCCACTGATCACCTGTCAATCACCTGCCAATCACCTATCACCCATCAATCACCCCCTGTCACCCCCTGTCACTGCCACCCATCAATCAGCCCCTAACCTGCCCCTTGCGGGCAATCTGATCACCCACCCACACCATTAGATCGCCCGCAAACCCGCCGTCAGATTACCTCCCAAATGTATTGTTTACATCTGTTATCTTCTCTAAACACCCACTAATTACCCATCAATCACCCATCAATCACCCCCTATCACTGTTACCTATCAGATCAGACCCTAATCTGCCCCTTGCGGGCACCCAATCACCCGCCTACACGCTCAGATTACCCTCAGACCCCCCCTTATCAAATCGCCAGGGCATTATTTACATCTATCCTTCCCTGTAATAACCCACTGATCACCTGTCAATCACCTGCCAATCACCTATCACCCATCAATCACCCCCTGTCACTGCCACCCAACAATCAGCCCCTAACCTGCCCCTTGCGGGCAATCTGATTACCCACCCACACCAATAGATCGCCCGCAGATCCGACATCAGATCACCACCCAAGCGCAGCGTTTACTCTCCTCTAAACACCCACTAATTACCCATCAATCACCCATAAATCACCCCCTATCACCACCTGTCACTGTTACCCATCAGATCAGACCCTAATCTGCCCCTTGCGGGCACCCAATCACCCGCCTACTCGCTCAGATTACCCTCAGACCCCCCCTTATCAATTCGCCAGTGCAATATTTACATCTGTTCTCCCTTGTAATAACCCACTGATTACCTGTCAATCACCTGTCAATCACCTATCAATCACCCATCAATCACCCCCTGTCACTGCCACCCATCAATCACCCCCTGTCACTGCCACCCATCAATCACCCGCTGTCACTGCCACCCATCAATCAGCCCCTAACCTGCCCCTTGCGGGCAATCTGATCACCCACCCACACCAATAGATCGCTCGCAGATCCGACGTCCGATCACCTCCCAAGTGCAGTGTTTACATCTGTTCTCTACCCTAAACACCCACTAATTACCCATCAATCACCCCCTGTCACTGCTACCTATCAGATTAGACCCCTATCTGCCCCTAGGGCACTCAATCACCCGCCCACACCCTCAGAATGCCCTCAGACCCCAGCCCTGATCACCTCGCCAGTGCATTGCTTGCATCTATTCCCCCCTCTAATCACACCTTGAGACACCCATCAATCACCTCCTGTCACCCCCTAGCACACCTACCCATCAGATCAGGCCCTAATTTGCCCCGTGTGGGCTCCTGATCACTCGGCCAAACCCTCAGATCCCCCTCAGACCCCCTTCCGATCACCTCCCCAGTGCATTGATTGCATCTATTTTCCCCTCTAACCACCCCCTGAGACACCCATCAATCACCTCCTGTCACCCCCCTAGCACTCCTATCCATCAGATCAGGCCCAATACAACCTGTCATCTAAAAGGCCACCCTGCTTATGACCGGTTCCACAAAATTCGCCCCCTCATAGACCACCTGTCATCAAAATTTGCAGATGCTTATACCCCTGAACAGTCATTTTGAGACATTTGGTTTCCAGACTACTCACGGTTTTGGGCCCGTAAAATGCCAGGGCGGTATAGGAACCCCACAAGTGTCCCCATTTTAGAAAAAAAGACACCCCAAGGTATTCTGTTAGGTGTATGACGAGTTCATAGAAGATTTTATTTTTTGTCAAAAGTTAGCGGAAATTGATTTTTATTGTTTTTTTTCCACAAAGTGTCACTTTCCGCTAACTTTTGACAAAAAATAAAATCTTCTATGAACTCACCATACTCCTAACAGAATACCTTGGGGTGTCTTCTTTCTAAAATGGGGTCACTTGTGGGGTTCCTATACTGCCCTGGCATTTTAGGGGCCCTAAACCGCGAGGAGTAGTCTAGAAAACAAATGCCTCAAAATGACCTGTGAATAGGACGTTGGGCCCCTTAGCGCACCTAGGCTGCAAAAAAGTGTCACACATGTGGTACCGCCGTACTCAGGAAAAGTAGTATAATGTGTTTTGGGGTGTATTTTTACACATACCCATGCTGGGTGGGAGAAATTTCTATGTAAATGGACAATTGTGTGTAAAAAAATCAAACAATTGTCATTTACAGAGATATTTCTCCCACTTAGCATGGGTATGTGTAAAAATACACCCCAAAACGCATTATACTACTTCTCCTGAGTACGGCGGTACCACATGTGTGGCACTTTTTCACACCCTAAGTACGCTAAGGGGCCCAAAGTCCAATGAGTACCTTTAGGATTTCACAGGTCATTTTGCGACATTTGGTTTCAAGACTACTCCTCACGGTTTAGGGCCCCTAAAATGCCAGGGCAGTATAGGAACCCCACAAATGACCCCATTCTAGAAAGAAGACACCCCAAGGTATTCCGTACGGAGTATGGTGAGTTCATAGAAGATTTTATTTTTTGTCACAAGTTAGCGGAAAATGACACTTTGTGAAAAAAAACTATTAAAATCAATTTCCGCTAACTTGTGACAAAAAAATAAAAACTTCTATGAACTCACCATACTCCTAACGGAATACCTTGGGGTGTCTTCTTTCTAAAATGGGGTCATTAGTGGGGTTCCTATACTGCCCTGGCATTTTAGGGGCCCTAAACCGCGAGGAGTAGTCTTGAAACAAAAATGACCTGTGAAATCCTAAAGGTACTCATTGGACTTTGGGCCCCTTAGTGCAGTTAGGGTGCAAAAAAGTGCCACACATGTGGTATCGCCGTACTCGGGAGAAGTAGTATAAAATGTTTTGGGGTGTATTTTTACACATACCCATGCTGGGTGGGAGAAATACCTCTGTAAATGACAATCTTTTGATTTTTTTACACACAATTGTCCATTTACAGAGGTATTTCTCCCACCCAGCATGGGTATGTGTAAAAATACACCCCAAAACACATTGTACTACTTCTCCCGAGTATGGCGATACCACATGTGTGGCACTTTTTTGCACCCTAACTGCGCTAAAGGGCCCAAAGTCCAATGAGTACCTTTAGGATTTCACAGGTCATTTTGAGAAATTTCGTTTCAAGACTACTCCTCACGGTTTAGGGCCCCTAAAATGCCAGGGCAGTATAGGAACCCCACAAATGACCCCATTCTAGAAAGAAGACACCCCAAGGTATTCCGTTAGTAGTATGGCGAGTTCATAGAAGATTTTATTTTTTGTCACAAGTTAGCGGAAATTGATTTTAATTGTGTTTTTTCACAAAGTGTCATTTTCCGCTAACTTTTGACAAAAAATAAAATCTTCTATGAACTCACCATACTCCTAACGGAATACCTTGGGGTGTCTTCTTTCTAAAATAGAGTCATTTGTGGGGTTCCTATACTGCCCTGGCATTTTAGGGGCCCTAAACCGTGAGGAGTAGTCTTGAAACGAAATTTCTCAAAATGACCTGTGAAATCCTAAAGGTACTCATTGGACTTTGGACCCTTTAGCGCAGTTAGGGTGCAAAAAAGTGCCACACATGTGGTATCGCCGTACTCAGGAAAAGTAGTATAATGTGTTTTGTGGTGTATTTTTACACATACCCATGCTGAGTGGGAGAAAGATCTCTGTAAATGGACAATTGTGTGTAAAAAAAATTAACAAATTGTCATTTACAGAGATATTTCTCCCACCCAGCATGGGTATGTGTAAAAATACACCCCAAAACACATTATACTACTTCTCCTGAGTACGGCAATACCACATGTGTGGCACTTTTTTGCAGCCTAACTGCGCTAAGGGGTCCAAAGTCCAATGAGCACCTTTAGGCTTTACAGGGGTGCTTACAATTTAGCACCCCCCAAAATGTCAGGACAGTAAACACACCCCACAAATGACCCATTTTGGAAAGTAGACCCTTCAAGGTATTCAGAGAGGGGCATGGTGAGTCCGTGGCAGATTTCATTTTTTTTTGTCGCAAGTTAGAAGAAATGGAAACTTTTTTTTTTTTTTTCTTCTCACAAAGTGTCATTTTCCGCTTACTTGTGACAAAAAATAATATCTTCTATGAACTCACTATGCCTCTCAGTGAATACTTTGGGATGTCTTCTTTCCAAAATGGGGTCATTTGGGGGGTATTTATACTATCCTGGAATTCTAGCCCCTCATGAAACATGACAGGGGGTCAGAAAAGTCAGAGATGCTTGAAAATGGGAAAATTCACTTTTTGCACCATAGTTTGTAAACGCTATAACTTTTACCCAAACCAATAAATATACACTGAATGGGTTTTTTTTAATCAAAAACATGTTTGTCCACATTTTTCGCGCTGCATGTATACAGAAATTTTACTTTATTTGAAAAATGTCAGCACAGAAAGTTAAAAAAATCATTTTTTTGCCAAAATTCATGTCTTTTTTGATGAATATAATAAAAAGTAAAAATCGCAGGAGCAATCAAATAGCACCAAAAGAAAGCTTTATTAGTGACAAGAAAAGGAGCCAAAATTCATTTAGGTGGTAGGTTGTATGAGCGAGCAATAAACCGTGAAAGCTGCAGTGGTCTGAATGGAAAAAAAGTGGCCGGTCCTTAAGGGGTAGAAAGCCCTAGGTCCTCAAGTGGTTAATCGGCCTGTTCAAATGTTACCTCTTTGTGTGGAATGAAGTTTCTTCTGCAATTTTCATCACATAAAGTGATGCAGCTCAGTAGTTTAGGTGATATGTGTGGGGAGATGCAATCTACTATTCTTGTATAGCGCACATGGAACACTCTGCTAGGAGCACACAACCTAGGACATTTCCATGGTCACTGTTGTAGATGTCTTGAGTGTCACTACTGTTCATTCTTTGATGATATGCAGATAATTTGGCCTACCTGCAAATTCCATGCAGTTTATATGCCGCTTTGAACTGGTCCAATCAAATCCACTTCCTGACAGATTTGATTGGCCCAATTCCAAGCTGCAGACAATTTACATGCAAGTTGGATTTATTTGCATCTCATTGATATTTTTTCACCATCTACATTGAGGCAAATATATTTACCCAATTTTTTTCAGGATCATTTTATTGACTGCCCCGCTTAACAATGCATACACTTTGTACGTGTGCATATTATAAAGGCTCCGGTTAAAAGGGCACCATAAACAATATTGAAGTTATCATTTAGTAAAATGGGCACCAGGATATGCCATAAAATATATTTTATAATACTGACATTCTACTTTTCCCCACTGTAACGTCCATTTTTACGTTTAGTAAAATGGGCAGGAGTAAAATTATTAAAATATTGTTTAATTTACCAATATTGTACTACTTCATTTATATAGTAAAATATCTTAAGTACCAATATTTTACTATAACCTAACCTCTCCCTACACTCACACAGAACCCTCCCCTGTTGGTGCCTAACCTTAGCTCCCCCTGGTGGTGCCTAACACTAATGCTGGGAATACACGGGTCGTTTTTGTCGCTCGATTCCACGCCCGATCATTTTCCGCGCTCTATTCTGCGGGCGATTCTCTTATCTTCTATTCGTTTTTCTTATCTCTTCCCATTGTCCTCCATGCAGAATCGAGCACGGAAATGATCGGCCGCAGGATAAGACATCTCGGAAATTATCTATCGAGCTATCTAAATGGCTCAGAATCGACCTGTGTATTCCCAGCATAAGACCCCCCTGGTGGTGCCTAACCCCCCTGTTGGTGTCTAACTGGAATGCCCCAGAGGACACCTAACCTTAATCCCCCATTTTGTTTGTGTAATATAAACTAATATACTATTGTTTAAGGTTTTATTTAACATGAAATAAAAAAAATGATAATTGAGGAGTCAAAATGTAAAAATAAACGTTTTTATATATATGTATACGTTTAAGTAAGTTTGTTGAAGCTGCATTCAAAGTGGGACGTTGCAGAGCTGCATTATAAAGTCTTATAACGCAGCTTATAAGCATGCTAATCCTATGCGGCGTTCACAGTGCGACGTTAGCATTGCATTGTAACGTGTAGCGTTATGGTAACGCACTGCTTGCAGAACATTACCTCTAAACTCACATGTTACCAGGTACAGGAAAGCATACTTTTCATTGCCTGTATGCTTTACTGTACCTACATGTAACGGTAACGCACCGTTAATGTGCTTTTCCAACTTTTTTGTCAATTGCCTTGTAATGCTGCATTGTGACTTTAACATTGCATTAGAACGCAACGCCCCACTGTGAATGCAGCCTGAAAAACAATAATTTGTAACATAGGTGATAATAGCGGAAGCTGCTCATTGTGGTGCAAAAAAGTTGAAATATAAACACATTTTTCTATAGGGAACAGTTTTAGAAATAATGATAAAGTTTTAGAAATGATTATTTGTTAGATTATGGGTTCTTTTAATCAATACATTTGGTATGGAGATTAAAGTTAAAGATAACAAATTATACAGTTGTTTTATATTTATGCTGTATTTTATACATTTGGCGCCAATAGAGAAAAGATGTGCATTGATGTGAATGGGGCACCCTATTTAATAGACGCCATTATTATGTTCTTCCCTTTATACTTCTGTATGTCTCTTTTCAGTTTTCTTCGAGCCTCCTAATTCCATCATATTTCATAAAATATAACTAAATAATATTTATCCTTACATTGTATAGATTATAGTTATGGCATGTTTATATTCTAGGAGATTTATGTCAGGTAGGTTATAATATTGTAGTGTCCTAAGTAATAGTAAGTGATAACATGTACAAAAAATAAATATTTCCTGATACTTGGTACCCAGTGAAAATTGTCCTGTGTAATTAGTGATATACAGTGGACAGTATACTGCTCATTGTATACCCGATGGCCTGTCCACTGCTTAGAGATTTCCAGGCAAAAACATTATAGAGTTCATGCAGGATTATGTAAATTCTAAATGCAATTATATGCGACTTGAAAATGGACCAATCACAGTAAACTTTTGTGGGACTTGATTGGTCCATACATTTGCACACAAATTTTATATACAGTAGTCCTGCATGAACTCAGAATTATTTGCATCTCATTGATCATCCCCAATTGTTAGGATTGCTCAGTTTATAGCCCCACCACAATTCCAGTTAGACTATTTCAGTCAAAGTTCTTATCTATCAATGTGTTAAATATTAAAGCTAAATAAGGCCCATGGCCCACTGGAGCATTTTCAGCCGTGATATACACTTTCAAGACATCCTGGTGATTCACAAAGTGCTAGGCTAATAACAGCCTATAGAAACCTATGGCCATCATAGCAATACTACGATTGCAATCTATTACAATTGTGGTGCCTGCCTATTTTTCGAAGTGATTGGATTCGGGGTGAGCAGGGCCCAATACCCCAATTTTCTGAAATCGCTCTGGAAATAGATTTGCTTTTAGTGGCAATGGTTTGAGAGGGATTTGTGATTCCTATTGGGTCCCAGCCCTAAGAGCTTTCCACCTAGACAGCTTCTATTATATTTATGTTACAAGACATTTCCCCTTTGATCAAGCAGCTTCCCTGCTTCATATAAGGTAAAGGAATACTTATAGTGTACATTCATTTTATTGGTATATTATTGGTATTCTTCTGTGTAGTCAGACAACATTGTAAGGAATTAAAGCGTGTGGATTCTAGATTCCTAGCTTTCTTGCAACTTGGAGCACAGTGGATGCAGTTCATATCCTTTTTCATACATTACACTCCTCTGAAACACATAGAATGTGTGGAAACGGGCCATTTATATAAACCTGGAACAAGCAAAATATACAGGTGTGGGGGCCTTTGACACTACTTACTGTATCTCAGCATATAATGTAGTATTCTTTTAACTTAATGTAGGTAGTTTAAAAATAATTCACATCTTTAGCCATGTAACTGGAACACTTATGTACATCATGGCGTTCAACTCGAGGGGCTTATGATGCCAGGGTTTAGGACGGACAGAAGAAGGGAGAAATGTGTTGATGATGAACCACACCTTTCCTGATTCAGTCCCATCAATTAATTTGAGCTGAACCAAAAATGGGAGAGGACCTCAGCCCCTGAGTAACAAACGAAGGTATCTTCCTTAAAGAAAACCTGAACTGAAAATTAAAAGTCAAAATAAGCATACACACGCAGTGGCGTAGCTAAGGAGCTATGGGCCCCGATGCAAGTTTTACAATGGGGCCCCCCAAGCACTCTATACATAACAATTGTTACGGCGCACCAAAACCTGCCAATGGCAACTACAGTGTCAGAGGTGCAAGGAGGGGATGGGAAACAGTTTGGTAATGATTACCAGTATTCAAAGTATCTATAGAAGTGATTATTATGAGCACAGGACCAATAGAGAGCTAATACTGTAGTTGAGGGAGGGCCCTTCGGGGCCCCTCTGGCCCAAGGGCCCTGATGCGGTCGCAACCTCTGCACCCCCTATTGCTACGCCCCTGTACACACGTCATACTTACCTTCCATGTAGTCTACTCCTCAGTGTCTTTCTCCTGTCCCGCGTCCTGTTTGTTCACTGTGATCAAGGGAATTTTCCGTCCTCCATTTTGAAAATGGCCATTACCCATAACAGCTTTCTGGTCAGCACACAGTTAAGCTGTAACATCGCCCACTTGAGCCATAGGGAAACATGGACATTACCTGATACATCAGTTTTCCTCTCAGCTATAACTGACAGCAACTGATGCATAACTGACAGCAACTGATATATTTCAGATCTGACAAAATGTTGTCAGAACTGGAAGGGATCGTTGTCAGAAGAAAATGATGAGCTTCTGAGAGGAACTGATGGCAAGGTAACTATGTAATGTTCATTTGAAGTTACCTCATGTGTTTATTTTAAATATTTTTACTCAGTACAGGTTCTCTTTAAGCACTTTATCCACCACTACAGTATATCTACATCCTCTGTGACTTCATCTAAGCCACGAGGACGTAGATATAAGTCGTGTACCTGAGGCACAGCTGTGCATGATTGGGCTTGCTCCTGTGCAAAACCTCCAGCACTATCATCTGCAGAACTAATTGGTGACAGTGAATATATGTTTCCTGAGCCAATAAGATTTATTTTTTACCATTAAAAATGCTTTTATTTTCTCAGTTCATAGTGAAAAATACACACTCTAGCATTATTTCAGAATCAAATATCTTCACCATAAACTGTTATGAAAATAATTTAAGTTTTGTGATAAACAGTAGAAATAACCAAACAACATTTGTATTTTTTTTATCTACAATAGCCTTTTTAATGTGGAATTGGTAAAACTTTTTTTTCTATTTTTTCCCTCTTTTTCCTATGAAAATGCATAGAAAACAAAAAAAAAATGCCATACAATGAAAGCCTAGTCAATCTTGAAAAAAACGATATATATTTCATTTAGGTGTCATAAGTACTGTAGGTATAAAGTAAATATCTGATTAGATAGGGACATAGCTAAAATGTCAAAACTGCTCTGGTTCGTAAGGGGGAAACAAAGTTTGGATGCAAAGAGGTTAAAGTGGACCTAAACTCTTGCACAGAACACAAGGAAAACAGAGAAATGCACCCTGCGTGAATTTAGAGAGTTTTGCCTGTTTAATTCCCCATAATTTGTGTCTAATCACAAATTTTAATCTGATCTCTCCTGTGTCACATGACTGCCACGGCAGATAAAGCAGATACGCTGATTTGAAAGTACAGGATGTTAACAATATGTCTGCTTCCATGAATCAGGAAGTAGAAACAGTGTAGATTTATTTTAGAATTTGTATCAGATATAACACAGATTTTTTTTTAAAGGTTATTATACTGTTGTGTATCTTTTAGAGCAGGGAGCATGTTCTGAGTTCAGGTCTGCTTTAATGGCCTGTCCATAACACAAAGTAAACAAATATTTGGGTAGATGGAGGGAGAAGTGGCTCTACTAAGATTCGACTGAGCTGGAGAATATTTGAAAATACTGAAGAAATTGCAAATTTCATTTATTTAAAGCCAATTTGAAATGAAAATAAATGTATGAGAAAATGAATTGTATGTGTAGTACAGCAAAGAAATAGAACACTGGTAGCAAAGAAAAAAGTCTCATTGTTTTCCAGTACAGGAATAGTTAAAAAATGCAGTTGTTATCTATGCAAAAGAGCTTCTCTGAGACCAACTTGGGTTGAATATAGTATGAGAAAATGAATTGTATGTGTAGTACAGCAAAGAAATAGAACACTGGTAGCAAAGAAAAAAGTCTCATTGTTTTCCAGTACAGGAATAGTTAAAAAATGCAGTTGTTATCTATGCAAAAGAGCTTCTCTGAGACCAACTTGGGTTGAATATAGTCCTGATTTATGAAGCACTTAAACAGTCAAGAAACGGTGTGAGACAGCTTGTGATTAAGTTTTACTGCAGGAAAGTTTAATTGGTCATTATTTCTGCTTTGTTAATAGCTTAAAAGACAGAGTGTGGTTTTAAAATGGCAACTGTGACAGTATAATGCAATGCTATAAAAATAAAAAAGCTATATAACTGAAAATAAAAATATAAGACTTTTTTATTTGCTGTTAATGTTCTATTCATTATCCGTACTACACATACAATTCATCATACGTTTTTTTTTTGCTTCAGGTTTGCTTTAAAGAGAATCTGTACTCTAAAATTCTTACAATAAAAAGCATACCATTCTATTAATTATGTTCTCCTGGGCCCCTCTGTGCTGTTTCTGCCACTCCCTGCTGCAATCCTGGCTTGTAATTGCCATTTTTATCCAGTGTTTACATACAAAAGACATAGCAAGTGATAGGCTGAGAGTAGCTCAGTGTGTGAGTCATACAGAGTGTGCAGGGGGCATGGAGAGGGTGTGTATAGCTTCTATCCTATCACAAGCAGCACAGCACATTCCAGCTTGACTGCCTCAGCCCGACAGAGCCGACAGAGGAGTGAATATTAGATCATATAACAGAGATAATACAGCTACTGTGCAACTGGGAAAAGCTGCAGTTAGACAGAGCACATTAGAACAGGTATAGGAACTTATAGGATAGAAGAAATAAGGATGAACATTTTGTTACAGAGTCTCTTCAAAACACATTTTTACTGTGAATACTTGTACATTACTGCAGTTCCACAACAAATTCTCTCTAACCTTTCAGCAATCCTCTGTTTTATTATGACCCAGGAAAGAATTTCAAACTATTTCTTCATAATACCAGGAAGTTTTAAAACGTTTCCATTCCAGGCGGACAGGAACATGTATGTTCTCCAGTAGTAACTTAAAGGGACTCCGAGCTCTGAAAAAAAGGAAAGTTGTACTCACCAGGGGCTTTTTCCAGCCCAGTGCTGGTCGGGAGGTCCCACGCCGGCGTCCTGGCTCCTCTCCTTCTCCCCGCTCCGGAATGGCTGGCAGGCCGCAGCCCGGGCGACACTCTCCCGAGTGTCGGGCTGCTTCTTCCGCATATGACGCGGATTACGTCACACGCCGGCCGCCTCGCGTCATCACGGCGGCCGGCGTGAAAGTACTGCGCATGCGCAAACAAAGCGCGCATGCGCAGTACTTTCACGCCGGCCGCCGTGATGACGCGAGGCGGCCGGCGTGTGACGTAATCCGCGTCATATGCGGAAGAAGCAGCCCGACACTCGGGAGAGTGTCGCCCGGGCTGCGGCCTGCCAGCCATTCCGGAGCGGGGAGAAGGAGAGGAGCCAGGACGCCGGCGTGGGACCTCCCGACCAGCACTGGGCTGGAAAAAGCCCCTGGTGAGTACAACTTTCCTTTTTTTTCAGAGCTCGGAGTCCTTTTAACCCCAGTGTGTTTAACAAGGAAGCAAAGGTGACATGGGAACCACCTTAGCCCTGTATTTTTTAGACAGATACGCAACATCACTATTCTTTATAAATAAGCAATTACACCACAAACATTCCGCAGAATACGAGACATACGTTTGTATGGAAATAAGCATGTACCACAATAATTGTAACACCACAACGTTCTCAGTGCATTCAGTTTCTGACTGAAAGAAGCCAAATAATTGATGTACATCTATAAGCTAGAGAGCCCCTGAAGAAGTGATGACAGATCTCCTATTGAAACGTCTTCAGTCTCAATTAAGGGGCAAGGTATAAAAGAGAGATGATTAGTAACTTCACTCCTGGTGGGACCACACACTATCTGCAACTCGAGAGAAGCCGAGGCACCCAGGGGACCCTGCTTTGTTCACTACATTGACTCTTTGAAGTGGACAAGAAGAGCCAGTAGTTAATGGCTGAAATAAAAGATGTCTTATCTTCTCTTCTAACCAGAAAAAAAGGTGAAACACTAAACCTATTGCTGATTGTGCTGCATTCCCATTGTAAGCCATGTATATGTGAGAATACATTTTACAATAAGTCAATAATGGGTAGCTATATACTGCTAGTTGACATTCAGAGCCTTTCCAAAAGTCAAATACTCTGTGTCTTTGTGTCTTATCTGGGGATTGCTTAACTTTCAGCATGTTTTAAAATAAAATTTATATTTAAGCATATGTTTGTGACAAGGCACTTCTTGTATAGCTTTTAAGGCTGGACAAGAAGCAAAGTCCTAAGTGCAAAGAGCAACAATCCAAATTTACTTTGCAGATGTCCTAACAATACAAGATGGATTCAAATTGCTTTGCCTGTTGCACCTTCATCTTAGATTTTTTATAGAAGAGGATACTGTAGATAGAAGTTACATAAAAAACAAAATACAGAATAGATTCTCGTCAACCTGTAACAGATTCTGTATTGAAGACCGGCACTGGCCCTCCCACCCAATGGCACTAGGAAGTGTTATCAGCTCTTACTCTTTTAAGGAAATCACAAGGGATCCCGTTGGTCTAGGTTAGAGTCAGTACGGGGGTGAGTCTTGGGGGGGTGGAGGCAGTGGCGTAGCAATAGGGGTTGCAGAGGTAGGGACCACATCGAGGCCCTTGGGCCAGAGAGGCCCCATTGGGCCCATCCTAAACCAAAGTCTAAGCTTTTTATTGGTCCTGTGGTGGTAATAATCACTTCTATAGATGCTTTCAATAGTAGTAATCATTAACAAACTGTTCCCCATCCCCTTCTTGCACCTCTAATACAGTAGATGATCTTGGCAGGTTTTGATGCGCCATAACAATTGTTACGTATAGAGTGCTTGGGGGGGCCCAATGTAAAACTCGCACCGGGCCCATAGCTCCATAGCTATGCCACTGGGTCGAGGCACCAGTAAGATGTCAGTTGTATATAAAACAACAATAAAAAGAGGTATCTTACCTCTCTAGATGCAAAACCTAAACACTGGAAAAAATTTATAAGGTACTGTTTATTCAAGCAGAATATTAAAAGACAATGCGTTTCATGGGTCTCAGGCTGCTTCCCCAGGTCAATACAAGTGCCTGCAAATTAATGGTCATGAACATGGGTGCCAAAAAAACCAGCAACTTTGTTTTGGTGCCCATGATACCTCTTTTGATCTCTGTTTTTTATACAACTGTCATCCTATGGGTGCCTCCACCCTCCAGTACTGCATATTACACTTCCTTTGGAGGTGTTCCTTCCCTTGGTGTAGTGTCACTCACAGCCAGTAAGTACCCCAGGAGTGCGACCATCCTTTCATTGCATATCCCCCTTAAAAAGTATTTGTCATGTGTCTATGGCCATACTGGCCACTATGTGACTGGGTGCGGTTATGGTCTGTTGAAATGAGAACACATGCAAAGTAATGATTTTGGGCTAGGTGTTTAGTTTAATCTTTTGAAATGAGACATACATAGAAAGGACAGATCACTGACCTGGAGGCAGCATGGGAACACATAGAAATGTTAGGCCTGCTCATTCACACATACTGCCTTGTATAAGTACTTGCACACTAGAGGAAACAGCAGAAAAGTTGCATCACAAGTTATGTGTGTGGTGTGATGCATATGGTGATACTTCAATGTCATTAATTTTATTTAAGTTAAATTTGCAGTATCATATATGATCTGCATTAATATAATCTCTAGTTTGCAGAGAGACATAGTAAATCAGGCCCATTGCACTGTGACTTATGATTCTGATTTTGCTATAACATTAGCTGTAAAGTGGAACTTTAACCAAGGATTGCACTTCATTCCAATCAGTAGCTAATACCCCCTTTCCCATAAGAAATCTTTACCTTTTCTCAAATAGATCATCAGGGGGGTCTGTATGGTTGATATTGTGGGTTAACCCCTCCCACGGTGTGATGTCATGACCATGGTCCTGACAGTTTGCTATCTGTGAGCCTCGTTGCATTGTGGGAAATAATGCTTTTTCCAACTGCCAAGCAAGCAGTATCTCCCTCTGTGCATAGAATTCTCAGTGAACGAGCATCCCATACAACAAACTTTCAGGACTAAAGCTGTCACCACCAGTGTGATACATTTTGGAATGTAAATCAGGGAGAGGAAAGAATTTACAATGGGAAAACACTGACTAGGGATTCTATAAATGATTATTATAGAAAAAGGAGTTGTATTCATTATGTAATTTTCACTACAGTTCCTTTTAAAGGGAACATACAGCAATTGAAAAAAAAAAACCATTGTTACTTACCTGGGGCTTCTACCAACCCCCTGCAGCCACCCTGTGCCTGCACTGAGCAATTCTCCAGTCCCCTGCAGCGTTTCGTTTTGGCCACGTGACTTAGTGAATCGATAGCCACTGCGCATGTGGGGCCCTGGCAGCTTGATTCCTAGATCACCCTACCATTGCCAGGAGCATTCTGCACATATAAAGTAGAGAGTTTCCCACACTGTGGATGCGCAGTGTGCTCCCGTCCATGAGAGCACAATCAGAAGGAGCATAGACCGGTGCCACGAAACTAGATGAAAGAGGGGCACTGCAGGTAATGCTGGGTACACACGTTGTGATTTCCCGCTTCGATTGGATCGATTAGATTATTTCCAACATGTTCGATCGGGTTTCGATGGATACAGCCATCGATTTTGCATACTTAATATGCAAAATCGACGGCTGTATCCATCGAAACCCGATCGAACATGTTGGAAATAATCGATTTGATCCAATCGATCCCGCGGATCGAGCGGAGAATCGCAACGTGTGTACCCAGCATAACAGGAACACTGCAGAGGGGGCTGGTAGAAGCCCTAGGTAAGTTAAAGTGTTTTTTTTTTATTATTGCTTTATGCCAAACAGAAGGTCCATTCTTTTCTATGGTTGTTTGTAGCTGGTTATCAGAAACAGAGCAGAGAAGTGCCTGAAGGGGTATGGACAAATACAAGCATGCATTCCCATGTATTTTCTGGCAACCAGTATCTGTACCTGAGCTCACCTGTTCTGTGTGTGTGTGTGTGCGTGCGTGTGTGTGTGTGTGTGCGTACGTGCGTGCGTGCGTGCGTGTGTGTGTGTGTGTGTGTGTGTGTGTGTGTGAGACAGACGGCTACGTACTCTGAGGTACAGTCTGCCTGGCCACTGCGCACTTGCAGATGCAGTTACTGCTCTCATGAACAATCTCAAAGCAACCAGCTGATCTGAACAACTTAGTGATAGGGAACATGCTGTTTATTTATTAGTGTCATTAAGACGATGGCATATTTACCTTACTTTATTAAAGCTTTGTCAGATGTTATCTTAAGCGCCAGATGCAGCATTCTCACAGGGAGCTGCCTGAAAAGTGTGCAGGCTGTGTAATCTCCCAGGAATATTGTACATCTATTAACTAACAAAATGTCTGCCAAATCAAATTAAACCTCTTCTGCTAGAAAACTCACCACAGAGCGCAAATACCTGTCTGAGCTGCATCTTTATAATGCACCCTCCATAAGCTAAACATACAATGGATGACAAAAAGTCATGGAGTCTTGGAGTAGATACTCAAAAGACATAAAGGAAGACCGAGAGCCCAAAATAATGTAGTAAGTCAAGTTCTAAGATAGATGGCAATAGCACAAACACTTTGCTACTGACTAGTAAGGGAAGCCAAACTAGGCTACCATTGAATGGACTTGTGGGAACAGCAACCTGTCCGCAGTAAGGGCAAGGTTAAAAATATGGGTTAAAAACCCACCACCAAACTGAAAGTGGACAAGCACATATAACTAAGTAGGGAGGCACCAAAAATGTAATATAATTAAAAAAATGTAAAAAGGAGGAAAAAGTCAACTTACCTCCCCCCCCCCCCAAAAAAAAAAATTATAATGAAGGATAAAGTTAATTCAGGTTACTATAATGCGTTTCACAGAATAACACACCTGCTTCATCAGGTATACGATGAGCCTAGTGCCTGTAAAAACTAATCACACCACATGGGTAAGTAAGACCTTATTGTTATATATAATTTATTTCCTCATATTGTCGGGGGATTAAGCAACATATTTATTATGTATTGTTTAGTGACTATATTATTTATTAACCCTTGCTCAGATTGTTGCTCCTAATGCTGTTTTATCGTTCCCTTGTTAAATGGTGTATTAATAAAGTGTATTTTGTCATTACACTAGTGTGGTGCAGTTTCATGAAGTCCATTCATACAGTACTTCCTCGGCCTCAGCTGAATATGTTGCATGGCATCCCTGGCTTACTAATGAGCACACTGCTCATTGCTTTTCACTCAATCGGTGTTAATTTAGTACACATGCCTTAAATCTATGACTGGCTCCTGAAGAAGTTGTGGTTTTTATGCTGTGATTTAATTATATTGATTTGTAAATCTGGGGTGTTGTAGAGTGGCACAGTACTGATGCAAAAAAAGGGCAAGTCCCCTATATTTCCACCGATTTGCAGCATTTCTCCACATAGGAGATCGGCGGAGAAATGCTGCCTGTCTCTTTAATGGCTTGTCATCCAGATAGCACTGCGGTGTGACTCTGGACGGCATGCTGCAGATTTCTGCAGCACACAGCCAAATCCCTATAGCCATGCATAGCGATTCTGGCGGAATCACTGTGACAGCTTAGTGATTCAGGCTGTGGCTATGCAGCAGAACAGGAGCCGTGGCCGAATCGGAAATGGCTGCGGCTCCTAGTGGAAACCTTAGTGTTAGCTAGTGTTGTTTAATATTATCATGTGATTATGTATATCCATTTCTTATGTTATTCTATTTATTTATGTTATTCTATTTAAGAGATGCCTGCTCCCTTTGCTCTTAATTGTTAGTTCTGAAGATTAAACTAAATAAATGTGAGATGTAGAAGCTTTCCAGAGGCGCCAATAGAATAAAAGTCACTTAAACGAGCTTAAAACCGATGGGGCAGTGGTGGGCCTATCCCATCCATGCAGACAAAGCAAACAAAGGAAGGACTGTGGCATCAACAGTCGAACAACAATTTATTTATACTCCACAGTAAAAATAGGCAACGCGTTTCACAGGCTCAATCCCGCTTCATCAGGCCAATCAAAAAGGAGCATACAGCTTAACAGCATCAAAACCACACTGAGCGCCTCATATAATATTTGTGAATCGTTTATCGTCCCTCAAAAATGATCTTCTATCCATTTCCTTCTAAGCAAATTGTTGCAGACACTTGTTTCCGCTACCAAAGGTAAGCGTACAGTACACACACTGATAGACGTGGTAAATGATCGATATTGATTGTTTAGTCTTACTTTGTCCCAGTCGAAATAAGATCAGATCTCAACAAATACACAATCAAACTTTGATTGCATTTTTAATATATTCTATGTTTTTATATATTTAACACCTAATCTATAAACAATATTGGATCCATTGGAATCGCTGCAGTGAGCAGACCGCACTTCTGTACAGTCCGCGATAATCCCGGAAGAGCAGATGTGTTCCCCATATATAGCCTATGGTGGTACCGATTCTACCCCGGGCTCCGGACGGATTACAGCGGACCATAGGAACAGACACTACATTGTCCGCTCCTGCTGGCCACACGTGACCCATGCAAGTGGGAACCGAGCCTGAGGCTCCCATGTGAAACTCTGTGATTAGATAGGTGAGGAGCAGGGGCGTAACAATAGACCCTGCAAGGGATACAGCCCCAGGGGGGACCAGAAGCCACAGGGGGCCCCTTCCTGAGAGGCTGACAACTAAGGGCAAGGAGAGAAAAAAACTTTCTGCTTTCTGCACAATTGTTCTAATGACTGCATCTGCTCAGCCACTGATAACAAATCATACAAAGTGTTGTAGACGAAGACTTGTAGACAGTCCCTATTCAGTGTGCAGGGGAAAGGGGCCCTATCTAAAGTTTTGCAGGGGGGCCCAATGATTTCTAATTATGCCCCTGGTGAGGAGGAAACAATCTTGCATGTTTATAACAAAGCATGTGCCAATTCTTTAGCATACTCCATAATAGAAACAATCTGGTATCTGTTAAAGTGGTATCGTCACCATAAAAATCAAATTTCAACAGCAACTGGTCTGAGTGTATTTAAGGAGGACGCCGTCCACGCCCTCTGTGCAGTTCTGCCGGGTCCCCGCAGTCTGATCGCCACGGACGGGGTCGGGCTCCCCTTCCTCTCCTAAGATGGCCGCCGGAGCCGGCCGCAGCTGCGCAGTCCGCATACGCGTTAGTGCGGCTGCGCAGCTCTAGGCGTCCTCCGTGCATTTAAAACTGATTAAGGTACTTATCTTTTTTTCGCTATTTGGGCTCGTAAGTCCTTTAAGTCAAATTCAAAAAATGATTTTTACTCACCTGGGACATCCCTTAGCCCCCTGAAGCTGTATGGTGCCCTCGCAGCCAGGCAGCCTGGTGCCCTTGCAGCCTGGCTTCGATCCTCCTGTCTTCCGCGTTCCCAGCCGCTATATCACCCTCTATGCTGCTATAGCGTATATGTTATACGCTGATGGCAGCGATTTCAAATTTTTTTATCTTCCCCCCCCCCCCCTCCCGGTGCTCCACAAGCGCTTTTGTAAGGGCTTTTGCAGATAAAATCTATTTTTTCACTTCCTGACATCAGTTAGGAAGAGAACTCTTTGACCTGGAAAAGAATAAATACAATGTATTTATTCTTAAAAACGTGAACACAATCGTCGGATAAAAAGACCCAAAAAACTATTTGTGAGTGTTTTGTGTTTTTCCTATAGCTTCCATTGTAGCAAAATTGCCCCAAAAATGGTACATGCAGTCCCTTATCTCTTAAGAGGCACCCTTGGGCCGGTGCTATGGGCGGCCCCTCGGGGAAGGGGGGCGGCAACATATTGCCCATGTATAATTTTTTTATTATTTTCTTTTTTTTTCTTTTAAAATTTTCATTAGAAAAAAAAAGAGCATCATCCGACGCCTGGAAGAGGTAAGATCGGCCGCTACCACTGGACTTTGCACTGAGGGGAAAGCTTGGAAGGGGGAGCGGGAGCCACAGGTGAGGGAGTGGGGGGAGATGCTGTGTGTGCCCACTCAGGCGCTCCCCTTTCCAGGCTACCTAAACTGGGGACAAGTAGACCTACTATCTAAACTGGGGGACACCTATTATTTTCTGCTGAAATGCTGCCCACATTGCGATTATTTTATAGTGAAATGATGCTTACGTTGGGATTATTTTATGGTGAAATGATGCCCACATTGCGATTATTTTATGGTAAAATGATGCCCACATTGCGATTATTCTCTGCTGAAATGATGCCCACATTGCGATTATTTTCTGCTGAAATGCTGCTCACATTGCGATTATTTTGTAGTGAAATGATGCCCACGTTGCGATTATTTTAAGGTGAAATGATGCCCCCATTGCAATTATTTTATGGTGAAATGATGCCCACATTGCGATTATTCTCTTCTGAAATAATGCCCACATTGCGATTATTTTATACTGAAATGATGCCCACGTTGCGATTATTTTAAGGTGAAATGATGCCCCCATTGCGATTATTTTATGGTGACATTATGCCCACATTGCGATTATTTTCTGCTGAAATGATGCCCACATTGCGATTATTTTCTGCTGAAATGCTGCACACATTGCGATCATTTTATGGTGAAATGATGCCAATATTGCGATTATTTTCTGCTGAAATGTTGCCCACATTGTGATTATTTTCTGCTGAAATGCTGCCCACGTTGCGAATATTTTCTGGTGAATTGATGCCCACATTGCGATTATTTTCTGCTGTGTCATTTATTTTCTGCTGAAATGCTGCCCACTGTATGATTGTTTTTTGCTTGAATGCTGCCCACGTTGTGATTATTTTCTGGTGAATTGATGCCCACATTGCGATTATTTTCTGCTGTGTCATTTATTTTCTGCTGAAATGCTGCCCACTGTATGATTATTTTCTGCTGAAATGCTGCCCACGTTGAGATTATTTTCTGGTGGAATGCTGCCTACGTTGTGATTATTTTCTGGTGAAATGCTGCACACATTACGATTATTTTATGGTGTTATGCTGCCCACTGTGTATGATTTATTTTCTGCTGAAATGCTGCCCATGTTGCGATTATTTTCTGCTGAAATGCTGCCCACATTGCGATTATTTTCTGCTGAAATGCTGTCTACATTGTGATTATTTTATGCTGAAATGCTACACACATGATTATTTTCTGCTGAAATGCTGCACACATTGCGATTATTTTATGGTGAAATGATTTCCACATTGCGATTATTTTCTGGTTAAATTCTGCTCACATTGTGATTATTTCATGGTGAAACATTGCTGCATTACGATTATTTTATGCTGAAATGTTGCCCCATTACAATTATTTTATAGTGAAACGCTGTCCCATTATGATTATTTGGCACCTATGTGGGGGAATCCAAATTTTCCCAGGGGGGCCCAGTGATTTCAAGTTATGCCCCTGACTACTTCCTAAACTAGGGATACCTATAGACCTGGCTATCTATACTGGGGACACCTATAGACCTGGCTACTTATACTATTTATTTATATAGTGCCAACATATTACGCAGCGCTGTACAAATTCAAAACAGTGTCTTTATACTGTAGACAGTAAGTTCGGAGTGCATAAATGAGTATATTGTCTTGTCACTAACTGTCCCCCAGAGGGGATCACAATCTAATCCCTACCATAGTCATATGTGTATGTATGTATCATAGTCTAGGGCCAATTTTTAGGGGGAAGCCAATTAACTTATCTGTATCGTATGTTATTGGGATGTGGGAGGAAACCAGAGTGCCTGGAGGAAACCCACACAGACACAGGGAGAACATACAATCTCCTTGCACATGTTGACCTGGCTGGGATTCAAACCAGGAACCCAGCACTGCAAGGCGATAGCGCTAACCACTACACCACCGTGCTGCCATACTACTCTACTATATTGTACTGCCATCTTCAGCAGTACTTCACATAGTGCGTAGTCATGTCACTGACTGTCCTCTGAGGAGCTCACAATCTAATCCTGCCATAGTCTAATGTCCTACCATATTCTAATGTCTAATGTCCTACCATATTATTATATAGCACTGGCATCTTCTGCACCACTTTGCAGAGAACATAGTCATGTTACTGACTTTTCTCAGAGGAGCTCCTTATCTAATACCTACAACTATTTTGTGCGAGAGAACACTAGCTTATGGGTGTTTTTTTGTTTTTGTATGTTTGTTTGGGTTTTTTTGGTAGGGGGGGAAACATTTCCTACTTGCTTTTTTAGAATCACTTTACTCATATCCATGGGGAAAACACAGCCCCACCGACTTTGGGTTGTACTTTTACTAGGAAATTTTAATTGGTCACACCCACTGTATGTTGTGGACAAACCCACTGCATTCATGTGGCCACACCCATGTGCTTCTGGGGCTTCATAGGTTTGGGGTGCTTAGGGGAGCCCAAACCCAAAATATAGCCCTGGGTACATGCAGCGCTTTTGTGAAGGGAAAGCAGACAAAATGCGCTGATATGAACCATCCGATAAGGATTCATTGCACAAGGTATTTTAGGGTGTTTTTCAAACTCGCTGGCACTCAAAAAAAGTGCAAAACGCCCTAGGTGTGAGCAAGCCCTTACAAACATTGACTACTGCAAAAAAGGCACCAACAAAGTACTGTACATACTATGCCACTGCTGTGAGAATTCATAAATAAGCTCCTATGTGTAAAGAATGCTAATGACGATGTTCTGTATTGCACTATGAGGAAAGCTTTCAAAATTTGTTGACTTTATTTATTACTAGGTTGACAAAATAGAGAAACACAGCTGGGCTAATATTGTGCTGACCAATGAGAAGGAAAGTCGTTCTCAGCAGCTGGGTAACTTAACAGATTACAGCACTTAGTGGAAAAACTGAAACTTATTTCCATTGATAACATTAGAAAGGTGGCAGCTGTTAGGCAGGTTAGAAACTGCTCTGGTGAATAAGAGTGAAATATATACAAGCTGATATTCACCATGCCTGGCTGTATATACCATTTACAACATATTAGCTGGTAAGCAGGAATAGAGGTATATTCACTTAACTTCTGTAAAATGCCTGAGCACAGACAGTGCATGGAAATGTTACCAGGCATTATGTAGCTGTTGCACATTTTACATAGCTTGCGTTATACACGCAATGTGTGCACTGCTTGCATAACGTGTGTTACTCAAGCACCCTAACAAGAGTTATACAAGCAATGCATACGTTTTGTATGTAATGTGAGTTATTGAAAATTATACAGCGCTTGTATAACGGCTGGTAGGTACATCACTAGGGGAAGAGATCCGAGGTTGGTGATCTCAGCAGAAGTGCCCCGATTTTCCCACTCGGGATAATGCAGAGTGGCAGTGCAGCGGAGCGACCTTCTGCGACCTCCTTACTCACGGAAATATTATCTAATATCACTCCCCACAAACCTAAAACAGGCTGGATCTCATACTGCTCTACCAATGGCCCCTGCTCTAGATGTGGCACTCTAGCAGTGTTCCATGTATTGCCATGGCAGTAGAAAGCTAGTTGTGTTCAATGGACAGGTCACCATTCCACCAGATGTCTGATGACAATTGGTGAAATGTCAGCTGGTGCATCGCAGTGTCCAAGTAAGTCACTGGTTTTATAATGGGCCCTATTCCGGCACTGCACAAGGGGGCTTTTTGGAGGCATTCATTTGAAAAAGCGCATCGTCCAATAAAAAAAGGTAAATAATGATGTAATTGCAGGTAGTAGAATATCGGTAGATTTTCCAATATTCTACAACCTGCTTGATAAAGTGAAATATCGGCAATATTTGCCGATATTTTACTATAATCTAACCTCTCTCTACTCTCACACAGAACCCTCCCCATGGGCAACTAATAGGCATCAGATAAAAATGGCGCCGCAATTTCAGTATAAAAAGTTATTTAGCGGCAATAATGTTAAAAAATGCAGGATGGGTCAATCCAACCCTTAATAAAGTAAAATATTGGCGCACAATGTAACTATCGCTAAATAGCGTTTTATATTCATTATAGTTACCTGAACTCACATCGCTCAGCAGCAGCTAATTTGGCTCTCCTGCTTGTAGTGACATCTCATAGAGCAGACTTCAAAGGATGAGGATCGGCTCAGGCAAGTGGCTGTAGCCGTGATGATTACAGAGGCAGGGCTGTGGGGAGACCCTATAGTTCCGGTGCTGTTACTGAACCGCCGCCTGACCAGAAATCCTACAATTGGTCAGGTGGGGGAGCGGTAACAGCACTGGAACTATGGAGTTTTTCCGCACACAGTCCTGCCTCTGTCATCATGGCTGCAGGCACTTGCTTTAGCTGATCCTCATCCTGCAAAGACTGCTCTATGAGATGTCACTACAGGCCGGAGAGTGATAATAGCTGCTGCAGAGCGATGGGAGTTCAGGTAACTTGTTCCTGCCGCAGCTGCTTATGAAGCTCCCGCTGTTTTTCAGATAGTAAAATATCGGTCAACCCTACTGATATTTTACTATCAGCACATCAATGTGAACTGAAATTAGTAGTAACGTCATTTATCATTTCATGTTTTAAAACATTAAATAGCGTTACTATGAACAACGGCTTCACCATGTCCCATTTTTCACATGTGCAGTTTTTGACTGTACCCAACTAATAACCCTCCCTCCTTGGACGACTAATAACCCTCCCCCCGGACAACTAATAACCCTCCCCTGGCAACTAATAACTGAAGCTTCCTGCTAAATAACAAAAAAAGGTAAATAACAATTTATCCAAAACCACCCACTAAATTAAAGTAAAAAGGTAAATAACAATTTAACCAGAGCCAAAATAAATAACAATGGAACCGGAGCCGCCCGCTAAATAGCGGCACTGGTTAGCCCGCTATTTAGCAGATGCCTATTTTTGGCCAAGCTTTTATTATCTGCTTCTATTTTGGAGGGGGTGACTGAAACTTCTACGGAGGCTGAGCGCCTCCGTAGAAGCGCATGCTTAGCGTGAAACGGTGGTAAGGCTCCTCTGTGCCCAGCAGTGCACCCACCACCACCGCACAGCCTTCTTTTATGGTATGTCTACCTTCATTACACTATTGATGATGTGATATGTTACCACCTTTTGGAATAAATGACAATTCACAGCAAGTGCCGACTGATCCACTTTGTTCCTTAATCTGCATCCCTTGTATACACTTAAGTCTGAGCACGCTGTCTGCACCAAAGAGTAAGAAGGCCTGCTTCCTGCCATTTCCCTTATGCACGCAGAGAGAGCTGTAGTGCCGACTCTTCCTTTTGCTTTCTTGCCTGAGCCCCTTCCGACGATAATGAAATAATTCAGCTTCCAGCTGTTGCTGGAGGCCGAATTATTGTGATTTTTAAGCAAACTCGGCCCCGTCTTCTGACAGCGCCGACGTTACTCACTGAGCGCCGCTATAGACTGATTCCCATTATAGTCTATGGTGGCGCTGGCTGCGCCCAAATGTAGCAGCGCTGAAAAGCACTGCTCCGGACTAAAACATCTCCCCTTTCAAGGAACCACCCTGGTGTTTTATGACATAGGCTGACCCTATTGCCCAGCTACGCACCCTGCATGCTTCATCATGTGACGCGCCGTCAGCCCTCCTTCCCCCTCCATATCTTCAGAGTGTATGCCAGTGCACACCAAAAACCGCCTGCTTATCCGCAAAAACGTTTTTTGAAGCATTTTTTCAGAGCGATTCTAGGCATGTGCAGAGCGAATTTCTACACATGCCTAGCATTTTTTGGAGCGTTTTGGTTTAGCGTATTTTATTTTTTGTTATAGTAGAGCTGTAACTGAACAGCTTCTGTAACAAAAACACTTGGGAAATCTCTCTGATCTAGCACTTTTCAGAGCGATTTTCCACTTTCCTATACTTAACATTGAGGCTGAGTTGCCTCAGAAATCCGCAAAAATGCTGCAGGACCTGAGTTTGCGTTTGGGGAAAAAACGAATCGCTCTGGTGTGCACCATCCTATTGAAATACATTAGCTAAGCGGTTTTCAAACTGCAAGCGTTTTTAAAAACGCTCAGAACCACTCTTGGTGTGCACCAGTCCTCTAAGCCGGGTCTACACGGATCGACTCTGCCGCATCCCCGCGCGTCCCCGCTCGTTCGCGCCTGCGTTGGATTCGATCCCCCCTCGTCCCCGCTAGCGCCGCTTATCTTCCGCTCGATTCCCCGCTATTGTTCGCTTGCAGGGAACGAGCGGGGAATCGGCCGTGGCGAGATCGGACCTGTCGGATTTTATCAATCGAGCCACATCAGCGGCTCGATTGAAAAGACACATCGTGCCGTGTAGACCCGGCTTTAGTCTATACAGCACTTCTCCCTGAACTGTTGCCTGTGAGTGACAGTAATTTTGCCTGTGTACTCACGTCATCTTCCAAGTGCATTTATAAAAGTTCTTTATAGATCAGAAATTTAATTAGGATAATCATTATGCCTTGTATGAGATATGACCATACTTAACAAGGATATGATTGCAACATTGGCTGCCACATAAACATAACACATTTTACATGCAGCATAGCAGGCATGATGAAGGTTAAAAGGTTAGCTTGGTTTGGGCAGTGCTTCAAAGCAATAAACCTTATCAAGGTAAATAATATAAAACCTGCTAATGATGTTTAACAAGATTTCTTCTGGTTGTGGCAATTCTTCTATTCAGTAAGAAACAAATGTTTACCTTTTCCATTGAAAATTCACTCCCTCAACATTCTTAATTCCCCAGACCTTTGGAAATAGGAGAAAGTCCCCTCTACAGACTCTCTATGTAGTCTGTTGATAAACTGGCATATCAAATACAATTGCTTGAAGCTTTTTCAGAACAATATAATCAGACAGAGGGATTATGCTGACTGCCACTCCTTTAGTTTTTATATGCAGTTTTATGTTTGGACTTATGTAAACAAGTGGTGCTAAGGTGGCCACACACGTTACAATGTTTTTTTGTCAAATCGAAAACAATTTGTTTTCGATTTGACAAAATCCATCCAATTTTTTGTTTGATTGAAAGATCCAATGAAGTTGTTTGAGGGACCACGCACGTGTGCAATTTTGTATATTTTACGGCCTGAACCCGAAGTCTGGCCACTTCGGGTTCTGGCCTGGCAAAACTAGAAGTGGCCATCTCACTGCAGCCAATGTGAGAAATGAATTAAGATTTCCTAGATTCCCGCCGGCAACGTGACAAATGAAGGCAACTCCTCGGCTCTACCTCCTCCTGCTGCCCCCTCCTATTCACGCGTTGCCCCCAGAACCCCTCCTCCACCCCAAAAATGTCCATAAACTTGTAACCCACTGCACCCCTACCCCACCCCGTACCATGTCCCCCACCCCTCCTGTGTTGGCAATGCATGTATTGAAGCTTGGTCATGCCAATAAAGCTATCTTTGATTTGATTTGAGTCCTTCGTAGCAACAGGGAAGCAGAGTGGGAAGGCTGCAGACATTTCTTCTGCCAGCACCTGCTCTGCAGTAACGAATGGCAGGATTCCCTGCCACTTCGAATGACTCTGGGAGACATGAGTGTCCCCGGCTGCCAGAGCTGCATAGGAGCTGGGCAGGGAGAGGAGCCAGAGCCGGGGAGCCGGCCTGATTTGTCACATGCCGTCGGGAATCCAGGAAATCTTAATTAATTTCTGACATTGACCGCAGTGAGACGGCCACTTCTAGTTTGGCCCGGCATGAGCCCGAAGTGTTCTTGTCGTAACATATTCATAGATTGTGTATGGGGAAAAAGTTGGCTCGGTTGGAAAACATTTAATAACATTACATATACACTCTTTCATGATTCCTCCCTTTTGTGTTGTTTATACAAACAATAAAAAAGTTTGGTATGTACATACATGCATACAATTCTTGGTATAGTTGGACGGGGGGGGGGGGGGGGACTCAGGAGACGTTAATTGCATATGGCCTTATGTGTGTATATTGGGTCGGAGTGATTATCTTATCTTAAAAAAAATTTTATTTTATTTTTCCCCAAATCCATTCAATGAAATGACGTTTCACAATGCAACATGTTTTATATTTTTTTTATTCTGATTTTCTTATTTTAATTATCGTTGAAATACATTATATGAACCATACATGGAATATTAGACCTTTATAACTCTTGCTAACTTGCTATAAATGCATTGATTACAGTTATGACCATAGAGGAAAGGGTAGAGAAAGCTGTATAGGAAATGTTTTTCAGGTGCCTGGTCTCCTTTAACATGCTTGACATAACTCTGGTTTTATTGAGCAGCAGAACAGGTAATACGTATAAGCAGGACTGAGTCCATATCCCTAAAATGACAGATAATTGACATACCTGCTTTAGTCCCAAGCGCATTTTCAAAAACACAAATAAAGATAATGATAAAAAGAGGGTCACACAGACTATATTGCAAGAGGCTGAGATTTATGGAGGATGAAAAGCTGATTAGATGTCTCTCCCAGCTGGGGCTCAGTAGGACGATGACAAGACGGCATCAAGTTATTAAGAGCCAAGCGATTTATGAGAAAAATGGAGAGGAACTTTCCTTCTTACCTGCTTTTCTGTTTTCTCGGACAAACTATATCTTATAAATTTCCAATTTGGCATACTCTTATTATCTCTGTAAAGTCAATCATTGCAAAGGAACGAAAATAATTTCTAGAAATTAATTAAAGATATATAAAACGTTTAGAAATGAAAGCAAAAATTATGGAACTGAACAAAAGCAACTAAACGAAATAAGTTCATTAAATTACAAAAAATGTGAATCTAGCCATCAGCCTATCTATCAGTCTATCTATCTAGCATGGCGGCGTAGCAGTGAGCACACTCCCCTTGCAGTGCTGGGTCCCCGATTCAAATCCCAGCCGGGGCACTTTCTGCACAGAGTTTGTATGTTCTCTCTGTGTCTGCGCGGGTTTCCTCTGGGCACTCCAGTTTCCTCCCACATCCCAAAAACATACAGATAAGTTAATTGTATTCCCCTTATATTGGCCATAGACTATGATACATATGCTACATGATACACACAGACCCATATGACTATGGTAGGGATTAGATTGTGGGCCCCTCTGAGGGACAGTTAAGTGACAAGACAATATACTCATTTATGCACTCCGAACTTACTGTCTACAGTATAAAGACACTGTTTTGTATTTGATCTGAAGAAGCAGACTGTGCTCCGCGAAACTCGCTATTATTTATAGTGATGAATCATAAATCTTTTGTTTGAAATTGGCATTGCCTCTTCTTTTATGCTGGGAATACACGGTTAGTTTTTGAGGTGGTTAGATGGTTCGATAGATAATTTTCTACATGTCCGATCTCCCTTTCGATCCTTTCGCTGCTCGATTTCTGATAGAAGTGAATCGAAAAAGATAAGAAAAACGAGCAGGAGATAAGAGAATCGACTGCAGAATCGTGCGGCAAAAACGATCGAGAGGAGAATCGAGCGCCAGAAACGAACCGTGTATTCCCAGCATTAGAGGTAATTTTTATTATTTATTATTTTTTATTATTTTTAGTCATATAATATAGATATACCTGTCATCCTTCACTACCACCTATTTTTGGGGCACCTTCTCCTTCCCAGTTAAGACAATACACTCTGTACAGCGCTGCAGAAGATGACGGCACTATATACTTACTAAATAATAATAATCTTATCTATCTATCTATCTATCTATCTATCTGTGTCTGTCTCTAGCTTTGTACCAAACTGATGCAGTAGAAAGCTTCAGGGTCATCAGTCCCCCGACCTCTCTTACCTGTGTCCCATTGGTAAAAACAACAGCCTAGTCCAGTAGACTTTGAAATGATAATGCAGTCTGAAATGGAGCAGCTGGGCACCTAGTTTTTACGTAATTCATTTCTGCTTGATCCAGTTTTTTTTTAAACAAATTATACATGTGACTGGTTCAAAATGACACAGCCATGCATCAAATGATGCAGACAGAATTGCAGAAGTTTTACTTTTTAGTTATAGAAAATCTTGACCATCGATGAGAAAGAAAATGCAACTGTACAATTAATACAATTAATGGTTACAGGTTAACTCATGACAGGGCTAATTGTATTCAGTCGCAGCAATGGGCGTCTGCTTACAGGGGCGTTACAACAAACTATGGGGCCCTCCAGCAAAACTTTGATGGACCTCCCAATTTTCACACCCTTTCCTCCGGGTGCTCATACCTGGCTGGATCTTTACAAGCTTTATATACTGCCTGATGAAGCGGGATGTTGCCTGTGAAATGCATTGCTATTACTTCGGAGTCTATTTGAATAAAGACATTTTTCAGTGAATAACTGATTGTGTGTCTACTTGTGGGAGGTAAGTCCACCACTACCTCCCCCTTTTTTAAAATGTTTTTTAACTATTTTATCCTTCTCTTGCGCCACCATTTTGAAAAATTGTTTATACTTTGCAGCAGAGAATCACTGT
This sequence comes from Hyperolius riggenbachi, assembly GCF_040937935.1. Taxonomy (NCBI): domain Eukaryota; kingdom Metazoa; phylum Chordata; class Amphibia; order Anura; family Hyperoliidae; genus Hyperolius; species Hyperolius riggenbachi. Next base: position 150,482,787 of record NC_090651.1, on the reverse strand, counting down.
GATTAAATTCATGCTGAAATTGATACATAATCAGCTTCGTGCTCCGCATACTCCGCCTCGCCGACCTGACGCCGCCCCCCTAATGTGTGATGAGACCTCCCATGCACAGTGCTCAGTGATATATACATTACCTGTCCACTGCTTGTCCTCCGCTGGCCCCTGGTGCACTCCTTGCTCCATACACGTGCCCCACGTTGCTACCAGCGTACACGCGGGTGCGTGTGTGACATCACACACGTGCTCCGTTACTCTGGCAACCACATGGGACACGTGTATGGAACGAGGAGTGCGCCTGGGGCCAGCAGAGGACAAGCAGTGGCCACGGTCAAGTAATGTATAAGTGCACTGGGCATCGGGGGGGGGGGGGTACATTCCACATTAGCTGGGACAGTGTCGGGAGTCTTGTTGCATTTGTCACTCATCCCAATATCGCTTGCCATTATCACTGCGCACACGATCAAGCAAGTCAGCCCTAAATTTTGCAGCATGTCCGACCGATTAATGCTACCAATTTCAGCCTGAAATTGGTAGCATTGTCGATGGGGCATGCACTTGCCGTCACCGATTTTAGTACGATTACAATAGTAGGCCACCTTACAATAGCGCACAGCAGATTCCATCCCATCTCGATTTATATATCAAAGACTGAAGCCAAAATAGGGAAGCCATGTGTTAAATGCTGAGCAAACCCCACAATTCAATAGCTTTTACAACCATTTCTAGTAATCATATTCTTTCTATATGAATGCACCAGTCTGCATGAAGAGATTTTGGGACTCAGTCATATGTTTATGCCTTGTACACACACTCGACGGTTGTTGCATGTTATAAATGAGCAATGATGAGTCAGCTGAGTATCACTGGTGAAAATGAGGTACAATGACACAGAAAGACAACCATTATTGTCCATGAAAGCAATACACCCTAGTGGATCCATTAGGACGACAATCGGTGTTAACAAAAGTCATTTGTATCGGATGATGATAAATGATTTTTTCACTCAAAACTTTGTGTGTGGCTAATTACTTAATTCTCGTTTTTTTCCTCTTGCTAATGGTCCAATTGGAAAACTGTTGTGCCATCCTTGAAATCAAGTCTCCTATATTGCCATCAGATGTTGTTGTTTGGTCACATTACCCTCTGTAAAGAAGATCACCAGCATTACAGACATATTGCCTCATGTAGTTACATATAATGATTGAGGCTTCACAGCGTCACTTAGTAATGCAGCCAGAAGCACTATGTGCCCATGGCGGTATATAAGAGCATGGTGGTAGCTAGCCACAGTCTGAAGTGATTCATGAGGCAAATTCTTGCTGTTGTGTAACTGCACCACATGCCAAACATCAACATGCTCGTGGTTAAAAATGCTGCCATTAGGTTACATTACAGGGAACCTGAAGCAAGACGAACACAGAGGCTTCCACTGTTCATTCCGTTATAAACAGTGCAAGTTGCCTGGTTGTCATACTACGCTTTAGGCTTTAGTTGTTTTTGAGTCACACACCTGCAAAAAGCATGCAGCCAGTGGAGTCAGACTAGAGTCCCAGCATCTGATCTGCATGCTCATTCTCGGCCAGCGACTTAACGTATTACAGGCAGAGCATCATCAGCACAGAAGTCAGAAGACTGGCAAAACTTATTAGAGAATGAAGATGGCAGCCTCCATATACCTCTCACTTCAGGTTCCCAATAAAGTACAGCTGGAAGTGGCTTGTTGGCAGGCAGATCAGAGTCTAAACTGCACAGGATGTAGGCATAAACCTTTGCGTAGAATTGTATATACTGAGACAAACACAAACATGCATTGCTTATGCTGGGAATACACGTTACGTTTTTTGCGGAGAATCGTTCCGATAGTTGCCTTCAATGATAAAATTCCGACATGTCCGATTCTCTGCTCGATTCTGTTCTGCTCGATTTCTCATGGAAGTGAATGGAAAAAAAATAAGAAAAACGAGCAGAAGATAAAAGAATCGAGCAGAGAATCGAATGGCTAATAGATCGGGTGGACAATCGAACACGAAAAACGTAACGTGTATTCCCAGCATAAGTAGCTTCATGTTAGCATATCATGCTGCTGGAATGACAGGTGTTTTCAAGGGTCATTTCAGTTTTATAGCATGTGTGAGCCAAACACTAACTACTAGGAGCATGTGCTGTTATGCTATCATACGATGCACTAAAAAGCTCTCTTAAGTAAATGCTGCTGAGTGGTTGTATATCATCCACCTTGTCTATTTTCGTATGCTCAACCTTTGAGCTCAAACTAAGCAGCAGGGTAGGCCTAGTCATGGCTTGCAACACACTACTGAATTTTTTTGCAAATGTCTCAACAGTTGCAAGTTTTGTGGCTACGTAAATACATTTTACAATTACAGATTGTTTGCCCATGGAAGCATGCTATCAATTCCCATTAAATGTGTGTCCTGCATGGCTAAAGTGACACACTGAGGAGGATTTATGAAGACAGGTGCAAAGAATACTGAAGCAAAAGTTTTAGCTTTCATTTGAAAGCTAAAACTGCATTAGTTGCTCTGGACATGAACATTATGATAAATCTGTCCCACTACGCTGTAACAAAAATAAAATATTGCAATAAGTAAAGAACAAAAAAAGCAGGTATGGCAATAGAGAAATATTTTTCCATACAAGAGGAAACAGAAGGACATTTTTAGTTGAAACCAGTTCTTTTTCTGCTGCCCTGCAGATCTTTGAGAGTCACTGGAATAGTAGTTAGAGTAAACTAGTTATCGGCAATAGTTAACATGACAGAAGCTCTATCCTATTGCCATTCTATCAAAAATAAAAGTCTAAAGAGAGAGAGTGTGTGTGTGAAATTTTATTTTTTTATGATCCTGAGTAAGGATGCACTCAAATTTTTACCAAAGCCATTTCCATTTCAAAATTTGTGCTGACTAACCAGCAAACTCATGGTGAACCATAACTCATTGGAGTGTGTGAGGGGCTACAGTGGTCCTAAAAGCCACCTTAAAATTTGTACTGAAATGTTCATGGAAATAATGGATTTAACAAGATGCAAACTTTTTGCAAAAATTTATTTTTTCATGCTTATGTACTTTCATGAAAATTATTTTCTGTGCAAAAATGAAGGTATGGCAAAATGAAAATGGCCCTATTCACACATCGCTAATCTTGAGCTTCTATTACTTGAAACCACAGACCCAGAATGAGTATTCAGATTAGGAGCTCTGACTAAAGTTTAACTACACTGACCTTGTTTCAGGTTTGTGGTTCAGACCCTAATGAAAGCAAATCTGTAGTGAAAAAAAATCAGATACTTACCAATGGAGAGTGAAAGCTTTGGATCCTATTGAACCTTCCCTGTGCCCTCTTGGTCCCCTCGCTCAAGCGATGTCCCCCGGTGAAGTTACAGCATCTCTATGGGCCCTTATATGGCTTCAGGAGCATGGGCAGTATGGAGATGCCCATCTTCAGGAGCACTCAGAGACATGAGTCGGTCAGACATCTGTAATGGGAGAGACAGTGCTTGAATGAGGGGACAGGTAAGGCTCAATAGGATCCAGAGGCTCTCCTCTTCATAGAACCATACGTTACTTTTTGTTTTCACTTCAGTTTTACTAAAGATCAACAGGACTGCCAGTCAGTTGGAATTGTTTAAAAGAAAATAAATATGTCAGCCTCAAGATACCTCTTAGATCAGTGTCAGTTTAACCACTCTGGGATCAAGGATGGATCAGGATCAGTTACGTCCTCTGTGTGGCTGTATACTGCTGACAGGACGTAACTGTAATGTCCTTTTAGTCCTGCCGCTCCCAATGCGATCCCACGCACCCAAAAGGGGAGATTCAGCCATCATATGACACCTAAATGATCAGCAGTCATTGCGATTGGCTTCTGATCACGTGGTCACAACGATCGTCGGCAATCGTAGTGATCACTGAAGCAGCAGCAGCAAAAAAAAAAAAAAGACTCACCTCTCCTGACGTTCTTCCGGTGATAGTCACTCCCCCTCTGCTCTGCTTGGTATCCAGCCTCGCTCTGCCTCTAGTGTCTGGTCCTGGCTTGATGACATCATCAAGCTGGGACCCAGAACTTAGCGACAGTGTGAGGCTGGATGGCTGAGAGAGTGGAGGTGGGGAGAGCTGCTCCTCTGAAGGGGGGGTAATGACTGCTACCTATACTTGGGACACCTAGCTATACTCCGGACACCCATGCCTGGCTATCTATGCTGCAGATACAAGAGGACTGGCACCACTGTGTGTATTATAGCTCTTTATTGCATTCCAGTGGCAGCAGTGACAGACTGCTGTTTCGGGTGAAGACCCTTTATCAAACTGCTCATAGCTCATTTGATGGCTTTGAGAAGTTTGATGAAGGTTCTTCACCCGAAACAGCAGTGTAACGATCGGTGTAACAGAGAGGGTCTGATTACCGGTGAACTGCAGTATCACCGAGAATACAGAATATACCCGATTATTGGTGATCTGCAGTATCACCGATAATCAGATATATCTACTAACCTCTGAACACCTGAGATAAGAGAGTGTTTGGTGAAACAGTAGTACTATGAGAATTGCACCTCAGGAGGAGGTACAGAAGCAGTAGAGAGTACTGCACAACCGTATGTTCCTTCCGATGGCCTAGACTCTCCCGGGGGAGGAGTTAGGCAGAGAGTAGGAAGGACAGAACGAGAGTGACACCAGTGAGAGGGTGTCACTAACAGGTCTGGGAACTGCCTCTAACAGTAAGGCCAGTTCTCGAGGTCGGACAAGTCAGGTCGTTAACACACAGACAGATAAGGTACAGATTCAGAAGACGGATACGTAATCCAATAGACAGGCAGAGTTTGGTAACGGGTATCAGAATAGCGAGGTACAGAGTCAGAAGGCAAATACAGAGTTCAGGAACGAGCAGAGTTTGGCAACAGGATATCAGAAATAGCAAGGTACAGGATCAGAGTTCAGAAGAATAGTCAGGCAGGCAAAAGGTCATAACAAATAATACAGGTAATATTCCTAACGCTAAGGTGTGAGGTCCTTGATCGTCAACACCTTTGGAAACTAAGCTAGAACACAGATACGAACAAGGTCTGAGTGCTACCACGTTGTGATCGCAAAGCAAGACAACCAGAGAATGACCAGCACCCAGTATATATACACCTGTGCTCTCCAGCACCTCCCTTAAGTGCTGGACCAATAAAAGTTGCTGTAATTGTCAGCTGACCAGCCTGGTCAGCTGACCCTTCTCTGACTGCCATAAAAGTTCTGCCTCTCCGCGCGCACGCGCATCATTCTGAACCTAGGTGGACTATCAGTCCCAACCACACCAGTACTGCTTTGCAATGTCTCCGCTGACCCATGCGCGGGGTTGGTCGCACCGCTATCTGCACCGGCGGCTGCCTCCCCGCGCTGGGTCAAAGTGTCAGAAACAGGGCCATGCGTGCTAACCGCCGCGTCAGACGCGGCGGTTTTTCCGTGTTCCGCCATGCTCTCCATGGAAACAGCCGCCTCACGCTGAGTAGAGGCGGCCGATTTTCCGCGTTTCCTTACAAGCAGTCTGTCACTGCTGCTACCGGAGTGCAATAAAGTGCTATAATACACACAGTGGTGCCAGTCCTCTTGTATCTGCTGGATTGTGCTCCCCAGGAGGCACTGGGGTGGGACTTGGGCACGCATCTTTGTGTTTTTGGATCATTGCTCCCTTCCTTCTGTTTTTGTTGGCTATCTATACTGAGCATACCTCTGCCTGGCTATCTAAACTGGTGACTCCAAAAAACGCAAAACTGCTCTGGTCCTTAATGGGAGGTTATATGCTGGACCTCAAGTGGTAAAAAAAATTACTGTATTTGCCATTGGATCATTTATCCCCCAATTTCTTATGTAAACAGAGGCCACAATAATTTCTACTAAGCAGCAGAGTAATCAGATCACATGACTGGCCTTTGCACCGAAGCCCAAACTGCTCTCTGAGCAATTTCCGAATCAGTAGTCCCCGACATCTACAGATCACTTGTTCTAAAGATCACCTGTACCTCTCAATGCTGGTATTTCTGATCAGAACTTTTAAAGTCCAATCAGTGCTGTTCGATTTTTGAAGCTTACTCATACATGGAAAAAGGGCACTGCGGTAATTTGGACACAGGGGGAAAACCGATAGTAGAATATCAGTAAAATTACTGTTATTCTAATATTGGGAAGTGGCTAATTCCAATAGTAGAGCGATAATTTTTACCGATATTTTAGTATCACCTAATCCTCTTCTCACATGATTTTTTTGGTTGGCAAGGCCTGAATTCAAACAGCCATATTTGGGTTGAATATAAAGACAACCCAAATTAAACACTATTTGTTGGACGCAACGCACTGTAACGCATTGCGTTGTAATGTTTATATTGTGCTTTGCCATTGGCATACATTGGTGCCACTGCGCATCCATTTTGAGGTTTTGCATTGCGCTGCATCGCAATCAGTGTAAACTAGCCCTAAATCCTCAGCAGATTGGGGTGTGCGGGCAGAGGGGAGTGAGAATGGCCCAGTAGGTTTACTGACTATGGGACCCAGAATTTTCTGATGTCAGCCCTGAGTGTAATCGATAGGCTACAGGCACATTGTACAACAGTGTTTGTGGATGTGTGCCTGGTTTTCTGGGACATGAAGGAATGATTTGCATTTTCAGCAGTAATGCATCTTGCTTACATAAAGCTGTATAGTTGCAAATACTCAATATTTTTAAAAGGCAAAATTATATTTCATAAATTCAGGAAAGCGTGTTAAAAAAGTCTCCCTGGATGAGCTGCCCACAACTGTGGTACCACACAATGTTTTCACCCTTCGGCAATCTCTCTATTGCTTGCTATGACTCACACAAGGCTTGTATTATCAACTAACAGGCGATTTAAAAAGAAATACAAAGAATCTAGTCCAGATTTCCAATTTGTTGTGTTCGCCGATGTACTCCAGTTTTAGTATATCAACCCCTACGTCACAGCAGTTTTAGTAAGTTCTAAGATCCATTGCTTTTTAACTCTTGTGACCAAGTGTGTACTGTGTAAAGTTCGTACATGAGCCATACATGAAGAAAAATATTCAGCCAGTAAAGTGTGGTATGTGATACAATATCTGATCCCACAAGTAGTGCAAACAGATTATCTCTATAACCTTAGGAATAGATCATAAAAATACATTGATAAGGTTGAGTACAGACTTCATCCCTACCTCCAGTTTGTGTACATTGTAAGCTTATCATGAAATTAACAATTTCAAGAGCCAGCAGCAGTTTTTTTTATTCAAGTCCTGGATTGCTGAATCACTTATGAAGTCCCCAGTGGAGATGCTTGGTGCTGCCTGAGTAACCAGAAGATGCTTGAAGATGCCCTAGTCTAATAGCCATGCTTGAAGATGCCAATACCTTGTCTAATAGCCATGCAGTACTTACCGTATTTTTCTGAATATAAGACGCACTTTGTCTTCCCAATGCTGGAGGAAAAAGTGGGTGTGTCTTATATTCGTTATATATGGTGCAGAGTGCGCAGGAAAGCACTTACCGATGGTGCTGCAGCACTCCTCTCCTCCGGTCATTTTGCCACTGTGCGCTCCATCCCTAGCCAGGGCACTATCTGCACAGAGTTTGTATGTTCTCCCAGTGTCTTTGTTGGCTTCTTCCAGGAACTCTGGTTTCCTCCCACTTCCCAAAAACATACAGATAATTTTATTGGCACTCCTCAAAAAATGGCCCTAGACTATAGTAGGGATTGGATTGTGAGCCCCTCTGAAGGACAGAGAAATTACAAGACTATGTACAGTGCTGCAGAAGATGTCGGTGCTATATACAGTAAATAATAATAATGCAAAATACAAATTTTTCTGAAACTGTAAGAAATTGAACATTTTTACTTTGCAATGTATTACACTGATCTCTGTTAATATTTTGTGATGATGCCAGCAAGCTGCTAGTCGATGTTGCTAGAATTAACCCTGGCACTTGAGGATGCAACCACCACACCTGCAGCCGGTGCTTGGGACAAATTTTTCTGCTAGTGTCAGTAATTTTTTGTGCCATTAATGTCAACATGGGGCAAGCCAGCAGTCACACACATGTATATATTTATAAAGCAAAATTTTTTGAAAGTGTGAAAAATTAGTCCTGCTTCATGGACATTATCTGCACAGAGTTTGCATACTGTCTCCGCATTTCCTCCAGGTACTTCAGCTTCCTACCACATTCTGTAAACATACACATAAGGTTAATTAGCCCCCCCCCCCCCACACACACACACACTTAGACCACAATAGAATCGTAAGACAATGACTAAATATGGTAGGAATTAGACTGTGAACTCTTCTGCGGCATAGTTAGTGATGTACTATATACACTATGTAGACGTCCACAGGGAGTTTTCAGTGCTATATAAATACACAATCATTACAATGTATGCATACAGCACATTGCTTATACTATTCTATCAATACAAATGCATTGTAGCCATTATAATACCAGTTTCATGAAACTGATAGAAAGTCTGACCAAAATTTCACACTTGCCAACAATGATTTTGCTTATCCCTATGGCACTCACAACCCGTATCTTTAGCCACACTGAAGGGGTAAAGGTTTAACACTTTATTTGGTACTCTGCGACAGATTTATGTCGGTAAAAGAGGTAATGTAGCATAAATAATGTTGAATTCCAGCAAGTAAGGAAGTCACAAAAAAACAGTTTAGAGGCAGGTTGTATTGGTACTGCATGTTGCCAAGCACATTGCCAAGCAAGTGGAGGCTGGGTAAGACTTGTGAAAGTGCAAGCACAATTTCCCAGCCTTCTCCTGTAGTGGCTGTTAGTTAGGATAATGGTTGTGGTTAAGATGATGAGGCATTCAGTTATGAGTTATTGAACTTTTAGGTTCCTCACATGGGCCAGGCACCTGTTAGCCAGGCCCGGATTTACCTCACAGAAGCCTATAGGCACAGACTTCACCTTTAGACTCCACCCTCCATGAACCTACAAACCCCAACCAAACTGCCTGCAAGTGTGCTGGCTGTCCCAGCTGTCACATCTCCCTTACTTCCCATGCCTGGCTTGGGTGGCCACAGGTGTCCCTTAGTATTAGTTAGCCGGAAGTACCCTCAGTATTAAATAGCTAGCCGTGCCCCACATATTAGGTAGCTAGATTGCAAGCCTTTGGGCAGGGTCCTCCTCCTTTTGTGTCCTACCTGATCATGCACCTCCATTACTGTAAACCCATGCTATGCATTTGAGTGAACCTAGCTTGCCTAATCTCCATGCTCCATCCAGTGACTGACTAAGCATTACCTTGTACTCATACAGGGCCGGCCTTTGGCCTGTGCGACCGGAGCGATCGCTCAGGGCGCCGACCGCCGGCTTCCAGGGGGGCGCCGCGCCGCTCTCCTGTCGCCCGGCCGCATATTGTTAATTTATGCTCACTTGCGAGTTGCGGTGGCTGCGGGCTCCGGCTTTAATTGCGCCGCGCGACTGTCTCCCTCTCTGGCTCCGCCCCCTGGTGCCGCTGGGGGTGATGGGAGCGAAGACCAGCAACAACTGCTGCAGCCTCTTGGAGGCACTGTGAGAGTCTCCGCCCCGCGCTGCTGGCCCCGTGATAGGAGGAGGTTGGAAACGCGTGGTGTGCCAGCCAGTGGCACAGTGTCAGCCCACCCTGCCCCCGACCTGGCTGTGTGACAGTGGGTGACTGGGTGTGAATGTTCCTCGAGACCCGCGCTGGCCATCTCCCCAACTGACTGGACCATACACCAGTAAAAGTAAGGCTCCGCTCCCCATCCCCCAGGACATATATATATATATATATATATGTATATATATATATATATATATATATATATATATATATATATATGGTATAGATCTAGTTAGTAGCCTAAGCATATACATATATATATATATATATATATATATATATACATACATATATATATATATACATATATATATATATATATATATATATATATATATATATATATATATACATGTATACACACACACTAGGTGGGGGTCTGCCTAGATACATACACACTAAAAGGGGGGATCTGCCTACACTAGTAGCCTATATGCACTAAGGGGGGGGGGGATCTGCCTATAATAGGCAGATCCCTCCCTTAGTGTATATAGGCTCTACTAGTCTTGTATACAGTATGTAGGCAGATCACCCCTTTAGTGTATATATAGGCAGATCCCCCTTAGTGTATATATTATATACACACACGCTAAGGATCTGCCTAATATATATACACTAAAGGAGGGGACTTGCCTACAAGACTAGTAGCCTATATACACTAAGGGGGGGGCGGATCTGCCTATGATAGGCAGATCCCCCCCCCCCCCCCCTTAGTGTATATAGGCTACTAGTCTTGTATATGTAGGCAGGCAGATCCCCCCTTTAGTGTATATATATTAGGCAGATCCACCTTAGTGTATGTATTATATATACACTATTTAAGTATTTATAGCGCCGACATAGTACACAGCGCTGTACAGAGTATATATTGTCTTTTCACTCACTGTCCCTCAGGGGCTCACAATCTAGTCCCTAGCATAGTCATATGTATTGTGTAGTGCATAGTCTAGGGACAATTTTTTAGGGGGAAACCAATTAACTTATCTGTATGTTTTTGGGATTTGGGAGGAAACCAGAGTGCCCAGAGGAAACCCTGCGTTTGTGCGTGCGTGTAGGATTAATGGGGGGGGCACCAAAATCTTGTTACGCTCAGGGCGCTGTGAAACTTAAGGCCGGCCCTGTACTCATACTGTGCTGTGTGATCTGGTTTTCTTGTATTCCTGTATTGTCATATTGCTGTATGTCACCCCTAAAAATTGTCTGTAACCTAAATGAATGTCCAGCACTGCGTAATATGTTGGCGCTTTATAAATACAATAAATAAATAAATAAAATAAATAATAGAAGAACATCAGTATTAAGTAGGTGCCCCTCACTGAAGGGAAAACCAGTGGAATGCCGAGAGCCAGGTGAGTAACCTCTCATTTACACTCTCATCAGGAGTCTGCATTAGGAAGGAGGGAGTCACTAGGGTAGGGGAGTGAGCCACCTTTCCATCTTCAGGCACCTGTAGACACGTGCCTAAAGTGCCTTATGTTAAACCCGGCCTTGGTGCTAGGGATCTAAGTTAAATGACTGCCAGCATTTTCACACAATTTTGCAATAATTTAGCAAATCTGATTTTGACTGATTTAGGGATGCTCATTCGGATTTTGCGGAATTGGAATTTCCGCATTTCTGATCAAAAACCTGTATTTCTGATTGGAAATCGGTAAAATGGAACTCGGAAATTGAATTTCTGCGCAAATTCTGCATTACTGAAATTCTGTAATTTTAGCCTAATTAAAGAACTCAGAAACATTGGACCAATCAGAGAATGCAGAGTCAACTCGAAGTATTGTAATTAGTAAGTAATCAGAGAATGGAAAAAATGATCAAAAAAACACTACTCAGAAATTGGAACTTGGAAAACGATGGAAAATCAGTGAAATCAGTAATCGGCATTCGCAGAAATTGGAATTTCTGCAGAATCGGTAATCAGCATTTACGACCATCTCTAGTTAGGGCTAAGCACTAGAGCATTTGGTTGGTGTACGGCACCAGAGGAGGAATTAGGGTTAGGTTCCCAGGAGGAGGTTAACTCTAGACACTAGCATAGGAGGCAGAGATATACAGTGGTTTGCAAAAGTATTCGGCCCCCTTGAAGTTTTCCACATTTTGTCACATTACTGCCACAAACATGAATCAATTTTATTGGAATTCCACGTGAAAGACCAATACAAAGTGGAGTACACGTGAGAAGTGGAACGAAAATCATACATGATTCCAAACATTTTTTACAGATAAATAACTGCAAAGTGGGATGTGCATAATTATTCAGCCCCCTTTGGTCTGAGTGCAGTCAGTTGCCCATAGACATTGCCCGATGAGTGCTAATGACTAAATAGAGTGCCCCTGTGTGTAATCTAATGTCAGCACAAATACAGCTGCTCTGTGACAGCCTCAGAGGTTGTCTAAGAGAATATTGGGAGCAACAACACCATGAAGTCCAAAGAACACACCAGACAGGTCAAGGATAAAGTTATTGAGAAATTTAAAGCAGGCTTAGGCTACAAAATTATTTTCAAAGCCTTGGACATCCCACGGAGCACTGTTCAAGCGATCATTCAGAAATGGAAGGAGTATGGCACAACTGTAAACCTACCAAGACAAGGCTGTGTACTTAAACTCACAGGCCGAACAAGGAGAGCGCTGATCAGAAATGCAGTCAAGAGGCACATGGTGACTCTGGTCGAGCTGCAGAGATCTACAGCTCAGGTGGGGGAATCTGTTCATAGGACAACTATTAGTTGTGCAATGCACAAAGTTGGCTCTTATGGAAGAGTGACAAGAAGAAAGCCATTGCTAACAGAAAAGCATAAGTAAGTCCCGTTTGCAGTTTGCCACAAGCCATGTGGGGGACACAGCAAACATGTGGAAGAAGGTGCTCTGGTCAGATGAAACCAAAATGGAACTTTTTGGCCAAAATGCAAAACACTATGGGCTTGATTCACAAAGCGGTGCTAACTGTTAGCACGCCTGTGAAAACACCCTTAGCATGTCTAAGCGAGCTTTTCGCGTGAAAAACTTTACGCGTGTAAAACTTTATGCGCGTAAAACTTTACGCGCGCACTGCACAGAGCGCAGGGCTTCGCGCAAAGTGCCCATTAAAGCCTATGGGACTTAGCGTGCGCACCGGACTTAGCGCGCGATCTGATTGAGAAAACTTTAGACTTTAGATGTGCTAAATAGGTTAGCACCGCATAGTGAATCAAGCCCCATGTGTGTCAGGAAACTAACACTGCACATCACTGAGAACACACCATCCCCACTGTCAAATATGGTGGTGGCAGCATCATGCTCTGGGGTTGCTTCTCTTCAGCAGGGACAGGGAAGCTGGTCAAAGTTTATGGGAAGATGGATGGAGCCAAATACAGGGCAATCTTGGAAGAAAACCTCTTGGAGTCTGCGAAAGACCTGAGACTGGGGCGGAGGTTCACCTTCCAGCAGGACATCGACCCTAAAGATAAAGCCAGGGCAACAATGGAATGGTTTAAAACAAAACATATCCATGTGTTAGAATGGCCCAGTCAAAGTCCAGATCTAAATCCAATCGAGAATCTGTGGCAAGATCTGAAAACTGCTGTTCACAAACGCTGTCCATCTAATCTGACTGAGCTGGAGCTGTTTTGCAAAGAAGAATGGGCAAGGATTTCAGTCTCTAGATGTGCAAAGCTGGTAAAGACATACCCTAAAAGACTGGCAGCTGTAATTGCAGCAAAAGGTGGTTCTACAAAGTATTGACTCAGGGGGCTGAATAATTACGCACACCCCACTTTGCAGTTATTGATTTGTAAAAAATATTTGGAATAATGTATGATTTTTGTTCCACTTCTCACGTGTACACCACTTTGTATTGGTCTTTCAAGTTGCATTCCAATAAAATTGATTCATGTTTGTGGCAGTAATGTGACAAAATGTGGAAACCTTCAAGGGGGCCGAATACTTTTGCAAGCCACTGTATATTAGGCGCCAAGGGAAAAGTTATGATTAGACACCAAAAGAAATTATTGGTTAGGCATAGTTTGGAGTATTAGTTTTATGCTCCATGATGATAACTCACTGCGAGTTGTTACCATAGTGTCCAGAACCACTGGCATCATCTAATATCCACTACTGCCCAGAGGGAGGTGGGCTGCTGTAAGAACATCAATAAGGGTTGATTTTTTTTTGAGACAGGAAAACTAAAGTAAAGGTTGCCTGGAACACTTGCTCCACTTCTGCTGTAATTTCTTCTGTACCTATGGAGATAAATCAGCCTCTGTGAGTGAACCAGTGCACCAGTCACATCTATATGGGATGACTTCTAAATAAGTAGCAAACTGGTATGTTAACTTACGTAACTCCCAGTGATTGACTGCAGAACTGCATTTTAAATTATGTTTTTAAATTAATCAAACATGCCTCAAACGGATAATGTTTTAAAAGACCATGAAAATATATTATACATTAACTGCACCTGCCATATGAGTTTACCGTACTTTCTTCTTTGGTGTCGCAGAGTCTAAGGGAAATCGGAACATGGAGAAATGTCGAGATTCCTTTAAAAATGCTTCTTGTCCGACTATGAAGTTGATAGTTTGGCTTCAGTAATTGCTGAACCGCACAACTAGACCAAGCTAGCCACCAGTGAAGTCAAAGAGGAGCTCCTGATCTACATACTTGTTTAGTCAGATTATATTAATGTCAGAGCATCAACACAGGAAAGAAGCACATTTTATTTCCAAAAGGGAGTCAGCAATTGGTTCTGCCATATTCCTCCCAGTCCAGGTTTACATTCTGTTTATTTTGCCGTAGAATGTTTCATTGTTGAAATTGCATCTACTTTCAGCAAAAGAAATAAATTAGATTTAATAGTTAGTACCTAGCACCAACTTCTCCAGGCTGTTTCAGCGTTACTTGTTGCTACTATACGTCACACTACACAATAAATCCAAGCAGACTGTCAGTTATTACTGTTGTAAAAGACAATTGCAAAGCAGATCAGGAATAGCGATGAGAGAACATCTTAACCTCTGCTTCATAATGAGTTTACTCATTTTCCTCTCATAACTTGATGGCATTACATCCAATTGTAATGATGGTTACGAATACACTATTATTTATACACTGCTATTAAATTACACTGAGCACTCCTTTTTAGTAGGAGGGCTTTTTGGTCTCTTTTTGTGCCCTATACTTTCGTAGTGGTTTTGGGTCACCCGAGCTGCTTGGATACTCTGATGTACTGGTCCAAGCTCTATTCCATAGAACCATATCAATCCCTGCCATGCACTGATGTGGACCAAAAGTCCAAAACAGGCTGTCTGCATGTTGAGTTGATTTGACTCTGTATAATGTATAAGCTATAGGCTTGCTATACACCAGCGGTTTCTGGATGTTCAGCCTGGCTTCAGGGGCATAAAGAGATAATTTGCATATTCAGTAGAGAGGCATTGTGGGAGACCACAGTCGCTCACTTAATGCTGAATTATCTCAAATACCTTCTGTTTTAAGAAGGCAAATTACACTGAGCATTGCTTTTTTAATAGGAGGGGTTTTTGGTCTCTTTTTGTGCCCAATACTTTCCTAATGGTTTTGGGTCACCCAGAGATGCTTGGGTATTCTGTTGTACATTAGGTTCTAGCGTACGAATCGTTGCCTCGCTGGTGAGTTGGGCGCCGGGAGAGCCAAATGACGGCTCTCCCTGCTGCCACAAAACTTCCCGGTGGCGTTAAATACTGTTCCCCCGACTCTGTGGAGTGGTCATATCTCTGGTTAGTGCTAGGAAAATTTGTGATTGATCATAAATGTTTACGTTGGGTCCAATTGTTATATGCCACTCCCAGAGCTAGAGTCCTCATTAATGGAAACACTTTGGATACCTTTAATCTACAAAGGGGTACTAGACAGGGTTGTCCCCTGTTCCCCCTTTTTATTTGCTCTTGCAATTGAACCTCTGGCTTCTATAATAAGAGCTAACCCCACTATCCAGGGACTCCAGATAGGTAACCATACCGAAAAAATTGCTCTATATGCAGACGACCTTCTTATCTTTCTGGGAGATGCGGGCCCATCACTAGACAATCTTCTAACTACAATTAATACTTTTGGAGCTCATTCGGGACTTAAAATAAACTGGGGGAAATCCTCACTGTTTCCAATAGATCAAAAGGCTAAAACCGAGGCCGATGTTACCCCATAAACAATGGGTGACTGAGTTCACGTATCTCGGAATCCACATACAATACCCACTGCAGGATTACGTCACGCTAAACATTACCCTTATTGTCAAAGTAATGGAAAACCACTGTCGGATGTGGACCACACTGCCACTGACGGTAGTAGGTAGATTTAATTTACTCAAAATGTTGTACTGGAACCTGGGCTCAGTCTTTAACCACTTGCCGACCACCCACTACCTATGGGCTTCGGCAAAGTGGCACCTCCAGGGCCGCGTAACGCCCATAGGCGGCGATATCTGGGGGACTGAATTGCCGCATCCGCCAGCATTAGGCTCCGCCCACCTGCGACAACAACCAACCGGCCAATTAGCAGCGCCGGCGGGTTGTTAAACCCCGATCTACTGCATAGTCAGCATATAATACGCTTTGTAATGTATACAAAGCGTATTATACAGGCTGCCTCCTGCCCTGGTGGCCCCAGTGATCGAGGGACTACCAGGGCAGGAGGCAGCCCCCCTAGTAAGCCCACACAAACACTGATCCTGCCCCTCTAAGACCACTGATTGCACCCAATCACCCCCCTAATCACCCCCTGTCACTATCTGTCAACGCTATATTTTAGATTGGGTCCTAAACTGCCCCCTGGGGGCTCCTGATCACCCCCCGCCCACACCCTCAGATGCTCCCCAGACCCCCTCCCCCCCCCGCAGACCCCCCCCCCCCCCTGTGTATTGTATACATCTATCCTCCCCTGTAATCACCCACTGATCACCTGTCAATCACCCATCAATTACCCCCTATCACCACCTGTCACTGCCACCCATCAGATCAGACCCTAATCTGCCCCTTGTGGGCACCCAATTACCCACCCACATCCTCAGATCGCCCTCAAACCCCCCCCCCCCCATCACCTTGCCAGTGCATTGCTTGCATCTATTCTCCCCTCTAATCACACCCTGATCACCTATCAATTACCCCGTCACCCCCTGTCACCACCTGTCACTGCTACCCATCAGCTCAGACCCTAATCTGCCCCTTGCGGGCACCCAAACACCCACCCACACCCTCAGATTGCCCTCAGACCCCCCCTTATCACCTCCCCAGTGCATTATTTACATCTGTTCTCCCCTCTAATCACCCACTGATCACCCATCAATCACCCCCTGTCACCACCTGTCACTGCTACCCATCATACCCATCAGATCAGACCCTAGTCTGCCTCTTGCGGGCACCCAATTACCCGCCCACACCCTCAGATCACCCTCAGACCCCCCCCCCCCCCGATCACCTTGCCAGTGCATTGCTTGCATCTATTCTCCCCTCTAATCACACCCTGATCACCTATCAATCACCCCGTCACCCCCTGCCACCACCTGTCACTTCTACCCATCAGATCAGACCCTAATCTACCCCCTGCGGGCACCCAAACACCCGCCCACACCCTCAGGTCGCCCTCAGACTCCCCCTGATCACCTCCCCAGTGCATTATTTACATCTGTTCTCCCCTCTAATCACCCACTGATCACCCAGCCATCAATCACCCCCTGTCACTGCTACCCATCATACCCATCAGATTAGACCCTCATCTGCCCCTTGCAGGCACCCAATTACCCGCCCACACTCTCAGATCGCCCTCAGACCCCCCCGATTACCTTGCCAGTGCATTGCTTGCATATATTCTCCCCTCTATTCACACCCTGATCACCTATCAATCACCCCGTCACCCCCTGTCACTGCTACCCATCAGATCAGACCCTAATCTGCCCCTTGCAGGCACCCAAACACCTGCCCACACCCTCAGATCGCCCTCAGACCCCCCCGATCATCTCCCCAGGGCATTATTTACATCTGTTCTCACCTCTAATCACCCACTGAGACACCCATCAATCACCTCCTGTCACTACCTGTCACCCCCTAGCACTCCTATCCATCAGATCAGGCCCTGAGCTGCCCCCTGCGGGCTTCTGATCACCTGACCAAACCCTCAACCGCCCCCCCCCCCCCCCGCAGTGACAGATTATTATTTTCTGATCACTGCTGGTCTCTACGACTTAATTGTGGCTGATACCAACCGTCATGCCACACAATACGCAACCGCTAATCCAAGAAGCTACCATGCCCAGCCTTTTCGGTGGAAACCACTCCAAGTTTCCGAATGTAACATTTTTGGGGCCTTCCCCTTAACATGGGTCTAGTCAAAAATAATGTATTGTGGTCTTATTGGTCTACGCACCCAATACATCACATGCCCATGTTCTCTGCTGCCATGTCCAGGTCGCGATTTGAGAACATCCTGCGCTTCCTGCACTTCAGTGCCAATACAACCTGTCATCTAAGAGGCCACCCTGCTTATGACCGGTTCCAAAAAATTCAGCCCCTCATAGACCACCTGTCATCAAAATTTGCAGATGCTTATACCCCTGAACAGTCATTTTGAGGCATTTGGTTTCTAGACTACTCCTCACGGTTTAGGGCCCCTAAAATGCCAGGGCAGATTTTATTTTTTTGTCACAAGTTAGTGGAAAATGACACTTTGTGAAAAAAAAAACAATAAAAATCAATTTCCGCTAACTTGTGACAAAAAATAGAATCTTCTATGAACTCACCATACACCTAATGGAATACCTTGGGGTGTCTTCTTTCTAAAATGGGGTCACTTGTGGGGTTCCTATACTGCCCTGGCATTTTAGGGGCCCTAAACCGTGAGGAGTAGTCTAGAAACCAAATGCCTCAAAATGACCTGTGAAATCCTAAAGGTACTCATAGGACAATGGGCCCCTTAGCGCACCTAGGCTGCAAAAAAGTGTCACACATGTGGTATCGCCGTACTCAGGAGAAGTAGTATAATGTGTTTTGGGGTGTATTTTTACACATACCCATGCTGGGTGGGAGAAATATCTCTGTAAATGGTCAATTGTGTGTAAAAAAATAAAAAAAAATCTCATTTACAGAGATATTTCTCCCACCCAGCATGGGTATGTGTAAAAATACACCCTAAAACAAATTATACTATTTCTCCTGAGTACGGTGATACCACTTTATTATTATTATTTAGTATTTATATAGCGCCGACATCTTCCGCAGCGCTGTACAGAGTATATTGTCTTGTAACTAACTGTCCCTCAGAGGGGCTCACAATCTAATCCCTACCATAGTCATATGTCCAGTGTAGTGTATGTATCGTAGTTTAGGGCCAATTTCGGGGGAAGCCAATTAACCTATCTGTATGTTTTTGGGGAAATGGGAGGAAACCGGAGTACCCGGAGGAAACCCACACAGACACGGGGAGAACATACAAACTCCTTGCAGATGTTGACCTGGCTGGGATTTGAACCAGGGACCCAGCGCATGCAAGGCAAGAGCGCTAACCACTACACCACCGTGCTTACAATTTAGCACCCCCCAAAATGCCAGGACAGTAAACACACCCCACAAATGACCCCATTTTGGAAAGTAAACACCCCAAAGTATTCAGAGAGGGGCATGGTGAGTCCGTGGCAGATTTCATTTTTTATTTTTTGTCACAAGTTAGCAGAATTGGAAACTTTTATTTATTTATTTATTTTTTGTCACGAAGTGTCATTTTCCGCTAACTTGTGACAAAAAATAAAATCTATGAACTCACCATGCCTCTTAGTGAATACTTTGGGATGTCTTTTTTCCAAAATGGGGTCATTTGGGGGGTATTTATACTATCCTGGAATTTTAGCACCTCATGAAACATAACAGGTGCTCAGAAAAGTTAGAGATGCTTCAAAATGGGAAAATTCACTTTTTGCACCATAGTTTGTAAACGCTATAACTTTTACCCAAACCAGTAAATATACACTTATTGGATTTTTTTTTATCAAAGACATGTAGCACAATAAATTTGGACAAAAATGTATATAGAAATTTTACTTTATTTGAAAAATGTCAGCACAGAAAGTTAAAAAAATCTTTTTTTTTTTACAAAATGTATGTCTTTTTTGATGAATATAATAAAAACTAAAAATCACAGCAGCAATCAAATGGCACCAAAAGAAAGCTGTATTAGTGACAAGAAAAGGAGGTAAGATTCATTTAGGTGGTAGGTTGTATGACCGAGCAATAAACCGTTAAAGCTGCAGTGGTCTGAATGGGAAAAAAGTGTCTGGTCCTTAAAGTGATCTTAATGTCAGGAAGAAAAAATGAGTTTAACTCACCTGGGGCTTCCCTCAGCCCCCTGAAGCTGATCGGTGCCCACGTTGACTCCATCAGATGTCCCTGGACCGGCCGGCGGCGACTTCCGGTTTCGCCGTCACTGGCCGACAGGCTGGGAACGCGAGTGATTCTTCGCGTTCCCAGCCAGAATAGCGCCCCCTATGCTGCTATTGCGTAGCAAGGTTCACTTTAAGGGGTTTTATGACTGCAGTCCTTAAGTGGTTAAGCATATTAATAAAATTTTGGTTTCATTTTTATGGGTGGGAGGACAACCAAGATTGTCATTAAGTACACTTCAAATCCCCATGACTCTCGGGGACATAGCTTTACCAAACTTTAAATTATATGCCTGGGCATCGGCACACTCAGGTGGTGGTTCGCACAAGACAAAAGAAATACAGCTACTACGTTAGAAGCCGTGATCGTAGACTCATACGAAAATCTTGCCTTGCTTCCCTTTAGAGGTGCTACAACATACGCAGCTCTCCCGTCACCCATGATCTTTACCCTACAGGTTTGGGAAAAGGCTAGGTAAAAATATTGTACACCTGATGTATACTCACAATTCACCCCTCTCTGGTGTAACCCTAAATTACCTCACTTTTAGACCATTCCAGACCCCATCCTTTGGGCCTCATTTGGTATCAAATGGTTACAGCACATAATAACAAACGGACAGCTGGCTAGCTTCGATACCCTTACGTTGGATTTTTCTCTACCTAACAAAATGCTATTTAGGTTCTTCCAGGTGCGCCATGCTGCCCACTCTCAGTTTCCGAGATCGATCACACTGCAATCCGACCCTCTTGAACTACTCTTGCTTCAAAAGCACCTTGAAGCCGCTCTTTCAGCCATATATACCAACCAACACGATAGTTCTAATACTAAAATTGACCAACTCTACCTAAAGTGGAGGACTGATGTGCCTGGTCTAGAGGAGCTGGAATGGAGAGACCTATTAGAGGCCTCAGGAGAATATCTAGTCTCTATAAAAGACAGACTTATACAACTTAAATTCATCCACAGAATTTACTATACACCTATTAGATTGGCTAGGATGTACCCTGGTAGATCTGCAGAATGTACCCGGTGTACATATCATACAGGAGATTTTATACACATGGTTTGGGGATTCCCCCATATTCAAAAATTCTGGGAACAAATAAAAAAAGTACTTGAGAAGCTATTTGAGCGCCATATAGAACTTGAGTCGAAATCACACCTTTTGGGAATCTCTGGAGATATTACACCTTCTAGGAAACTAGTTCTTCTGTGGGACATGCTTTGTTATTTTGCCCGAAAAAACGATAATTCTCCAATGGATTCAACCGAAGCCCCTGACACGTGCAGGCTGGATTAATACAGTTAATATATCTTTGCCTCTATATAAATTCACTTATATTCGACGACACTGTCCCTTCAAATTTGATAGTATTTGGATACCTCGGTTAGAATACCTTAAGGATCAAGGAATAGATTTTCAACAGTAACTCTAAGTGCCAGGACCCACATCCTACTTACCTTAGCTATCGGGGGGGGGGGGGGGGATGGGGGGGAGACCGCGGGAGAGGGAAGGGTTGGGAGGGATCATATATATAGTGGCGGCTTAACCGCATTGTTTAATATAGGTACGTATACTGTTAGTATGTATGTTGTCGCAACTTGGAGGGAGATGTAATTCGGGGTCCAGCGGCCGCTGGAGCCCCGAATTACCCTTACGCACCCCACACAGCATAACATTGCTGCTATGGGGCACCTGGTTGTGGCGGTGAGCTCCGTCGACTAAAATCACTTGCATCAAGGTCCATACTCTATCCCATAGAGCTATATCAATTCCTGCCATGCATTGATGAGGACCAAACAGGCTGTCTGCATGTTGGGTTGATGGTGTTCTGTTATGTATATACGCTATAGGCTTGCCATACACCAATGGTTTTGGATGTAAGCCTGGCTTCAGGAGCATAACAATATAATTTGCATATTCACCAGTGATGCATCGTGGGTAACCATAGTTGCTCACTTAACCTCCTTGGCGGTAACCCCGTGTGTGACAGAAATCAGCTATCTGGAGATATCTGAGCTATCCGAGCACGAATACGGAGCTCGGATAGCGTCATCAGCGGGTGACGTCACCTCGAGTCCTCACAAGCGAATCATAGGGCTCCCAGCCCTCTGACTGCAGTCAATCACAGAGGGGGAGCCTGGCCAAGCCCCCCTCTATAAATAGTTATGTTAGTAGTAAATATGTTGCCTCACTCGTCCTGCTTGTGACTTACTGATTCACTGTACTGAGAGCTCCAATGCTTTTTGTCTGTGCAAGTGCATTTATTGTTCAATACACCAAGCATTTTTACACTCCAACACTTGATATTCACCTGTATTGCTTTGTATTGTAGATAGATTGTATTTTAGGCAGTTTAGTTTGTGTGATTAGGGAATAGGGAGGGGGACTGTCACTGGTAGAGATGTAGCGAACGGTTCGCCGGCGAACGGTTCCAGGCGAACTTTGGTGGTTCGCGTTCGCAGAGAACCGGGAACTTTTTTTCAAAGTTCGGTTCGCCCATAGACTTTAATGGCCGCCGACTTTAACGGTTAATAGCAAAGTCCCCTTACATAGTAGAAACACCAAAATTGTTGGGAATGTTAAGTGGAATAGTGGGAACAAGAGGAAATTTTTTTTTTCAAAAAGACCTTATACTTTTTGAGAAAATACATTTTAAAGTTTCAAAGTAAAATGAGCCGATTCATAAAAAAACAACGATTCATTAAAAAAAATGGATGATTCAAGAACCGTTAGTATAGCAGAGAATGCGTCCTGAGCAGGACGTGAAGATGCCGGCTCCGCTGCTGTCTCTCCCCACCTGCCTACACCTGTCACCCTCACCTAGCCTGGCACCCAGTGCACCCATGGGTGCCAGGCTAGGTGAGAGTGACAGGTGAGGAGGTGGGGAGAGACAGCAGGAGTCGGCAGCTATGCGTCCGAAAGGACACATTCTCTGCTATGTGGGAGGCGTCGGAGATCTTCAATCAACTTCATTGAAGATCGTAACATAAGAAGATACAGTTCGTTGGATCATACCGTGGATATATTTATCGCGGCCACAGGGCTCCGGATTTGTTACTTTTTTTCTATGTAGTCTCCCACCCTTACTCGCCTTCGAGCCTCTCTACCACCGGGGTGAGATGTGGGGATCACGGGCATGCCGGTATTGTTCCGCACCGGCCATCGAGTCCAGCTGATTGTTACATCAGCGGTTTGGGGCGGCATGTGGGGGGCACCGTTCAGCCTGCAGAGGGACCGCTGCTCACTCCCACCGCCGCAGCTGGGTGCCGGCTCCACTGCAGCAGATCCATACTGGGCCGCTGACGGGAGATTTGTTGCTGCTGCACACTGCAAAGCGGGCCACAGCTGATCGATCCCCAGGGAGGCTTCCACAGCGCCGCGGGCCGCTCCGTCACCTAACACCTGATGCCGACCATTGTTGCCACTGCGCTGGTCACCTTCAGGCCAGCCCCTCAGCCTACTTGTCGCCGCTTCCTGCTTGGGCCACCCACGTCGAGGAGCTTTCGATGCCAACGTCGCTCCGCTGGTCGCTTCAGAGGCAGTCTTCTACTGCCTCCTCCAGCCCGCTAGACCTACTACGTGGAGGAGATCCTCTTCTCCAAGCTCTCGCAGGCTTGACCACCACTGGCAGGCCACTGCCAGGATGATCACAGCATCCAGCCCTCAACAGCTGCCACAGGGATCCGATCTCCATTTTAACATCATAGGCTGGCATCACCCCAGGGCCCCCATGCAAACTCCAGCACAAAGGGGGATCCAGTTACGCCCCCACTGCTCCAGCCGTGCCAGAAGGGGTCAATCAAAATCCGCAGGGAGACATGCGGAGATCGCACAGAAGGAGCCACTTCGCTGAACGGTCCCGCCGACCCTGATGCTCTGCCTCCATTGGACAACAAACACAAAAACTATTGCCGCCTGCGTGAACGCCTGATCCATCTAAAGGCTGCCCGGCAAAAGGGGACTCACTTTTTTTCACTGTCCTTACCTTCTCCATTTTCATTCTTTTTCCTCTTTTTCTCTCTCCCAAGGATGGACTGGGGGGCATCTGATTCAAAGTATCCCTGTAGAAGCGTTTTGAGTGCCTTATACGGCAGCGGATTACCCCCGGTCCTCATCTGGGTCCAGCTCTTGAGTTTCCTTCTATATCTATCCTTTTTATTCTATGCCGTGTATATTTGCTGTATGTAATGTATGTACCTACTGTAAGAATGCATATGCACCGTATGTATCTACTGTATGTCTACTGTATGCTAAATTGCACCATTCTGCTACTGTACCGACCCTGTTGTGCCAAAATCAATTCCGGGTACGTTGTACTTGGCGAAATAAACCTGATTCTGATTCTGATTCTGATATTGGCGTGGGAACACTTTTTTAAAGGTACAGGTAAGTATTTATGGTTAATTTAGAATACTAAAATACTTTTCTCTTGGTTGTGTTTTTATTTCATTTAACCCTTTGTGGAAATTGGTAAGGGGTACTTTGTACCCCTATACTCATTTCTCCTGGGAGGGGGGGTGGGCATCTGGGGTCCCCTTCTTAAAGGGGACTCCCAGATGCCACCATGAACCCTCCCCCCGGCAGTCGTCGCCCCCACCTCCTCCTGGGGCACCGGAGGTGGGGAAGAGCCCCTTGTCCATGGATTGGACAAGGGCTCCGGGGGGGACGGGAAGGCTTGGCCACCCCTCCCCCCCCGGAGCCCCCCATACCATAGACCATGCGGGCTGGTATAGCTCAGGGTGCGAAGTCCCAGTTGGCCGGGGCTCCGCATTCTGGCTATCCCAGCCTGCATGGGGGACAAGGGGTTACAGAGGCTCGGGAGGGGGGACTCCATGCCATTTTTTTTTTCCAGATTTCCCACACACAGCAAATAAAAAAAATAAAAACATTTTTAAAGGACTTCCGAGGCCACAGATGTGAAAAAAGTTAAATACCTTTTCATAATCCATATCCATTGAGGACGCCATCCGCACCCTCCCGTTAATTCCGCCATGGCTCCAGCACTAATAATGGCCCTGGTCGAGTCCCGACCCCTCTGAGCGGGTCGGGTTCTCAACTCATTCCCCCCTCAATATGGCCGCCATAGACGCGATTATGGCTGAGCAACTCTAGCACTTCCTCCCGATGCGTCCGATGTATGCATGCATATTGATGATGCGGTGGGAGGAGGGGCTGGAGCTGCGCAGCCGCAATCGCGCCTATGCAGACTGCACAGCAGAGGCAATCTGTGGCGGCCATATTGAGGAGGGAATGAGAACCCGACCCATTTGGAGGGGTTGGGGCCCGACCGGGGCCGGTATTACTGCAAGAGCCATGGGGGAATGAACGGAAGGGTGCGGATGGCGTCCTCCATGGATCTGGATTATGAAAAGGTATTTAACTTTTTTCACATTTGTGGCCTAGGAAGTCCGTTAAATATTGTTTCCTGCTATCTTTTTAACATATCCTGCAAATTTGGTGTTGCTAGGATGTAAGGGGCCTTTGCTATTAACTGCTAAAGTTGGCGGGTGATGATGACAACCAACCAGAATTATAGGGGTGCAAAAGTGCAGAATTCTGCCATAGGCTACCATTAGGCTCCCTATTTCACTTTCAAAAATCTCAAATCTTTTCAAAGGGCTATGGCTCAGCAGTGGCAAATTTTCTAGCATTGTAGGGAATCTTAGGGGGATCATGACTGGTGAGTTTCGGGCCCCTAGGCCAAGGAGGTCATAGCCTAGGGCAGGGGTGCCCACACTTTTTTGGCTCGCGAGCTACTTTAAAATTTTCCAAGCCCAGGAGATCTACCAACATTTAGGTAGCTAGGTATACACGCCTTCAGTATAGGTAGTTAGGTATGGGGGCCTTCATTATAGTTAGCCAGGTATAGTGTAGTTAGGTGTGGGTGCCTTCAGTATAGTTAGCCAGGTATAGTGTAGTTAGGTGTGGGTGCCTTCAGTATAGTTAGCCAGGTATAGAGTAGTTAGGTGTAGGTGCCACTCACCTCCCTCCAGTTCCAGCGGCGGTGTCTGGGGCTCCTCCTGGTCTCCCCTCCTTCGGCCGCGCTGGCTAGAGTCAGTGCAGATGCGCGGCATAGAAGAAGACTCCGGCGATTAAAGGGGGCGGCGGGCAGCGTGCGCTGACGCATTGTGCCCAGCACCGCCCCCAGCTATGACGTTGCGGCGTCCTCTATTCCCGCTGCGCTGCCCCTCTCCTCTCTGCCTTTTCCGATTGGCTAACGGCCGACAGGGGTGCAAAAGTGGTAAAATCCCCCATAGGCTTTCATTGGGTCTCCTATTTCACGTTCCAAAATCTCACAACATTTCAAAGGGCAATGGCTCAGCGGTGGCAAAACTCACCAGTCATGATCCCCCTAAGAGTCCCTACAATGGTAGAAAATGTGCAACTGCTGAGCTATCGCCCTTTGAAAAAATGTGAGATTTTAGATAGTGAAATAGGGAGCCAATAAAAGCCTATGGGGGATTTTACTACTTTTGCACCCCTGTAACTCTGGTTTGCAGAGATGTAGGGAACCCATCTTTGGAGTCCAAGTCTAACAATATGTCTTCTACCTGCATGAGACATTTCATGAGATTCAGACGTTGCTAACGGCCATGGCTGCGATTTATGTACGGCAGAATCGCCACCATTGAAATTGCCCAAATAAACAGGTTTTTGTGACCCTAGGCTATGACCTCTTCGGCCTAGGGGCCCGAAACTCACCAGTTATGATCCCCCTAACAGTTCCTACAATGCTAGAAAATTTGCCACTGCTGAGCAATTGCCCTTTGAAAAGATGTGAGATTTTGGAAAGTGAAATAGGGAGCCAATGAAAGCCTATGGGGGATTTTACCAATTTTGGACCCCTGTAACTCTGGTTTGCAGAGATGTATGGAACCCATCTTTAGAGTCCAAGTCTAACAATATGTCTTCTACCTGCATGAGACATTTCGTGAGATTCAGACGTTGCTAACGGCCATGGCTGCGATTTATGTACGGCAGAATCGCCACCATTGAAATTGCCCAAATAAACAGGTTTTTGTGACCCTAGGCTATGACCTCTTTGGCCTAGGGGCCCGAAACTCACCAGTTATGATCCCCCTAACAGTTCCTACAATGCTAGAAAATTTGCCACTGCTGAGCAATTGCCCTTTGAAAAGATGTGAGATTTTGGAAAGTGAAATAGGGAGCCAATGAAAGCCTATGGGGGATTTTACTACTATTGCACCCCTGAAACTCTGGTTTGCAGAGATGTAGGGAACCCATCTTTGGAGTCCAAGTCTAACAATATGTCTTCTACCTGCATGAGACATTTCGTGAGATTCAGACGTTGCTAACGGCCATGGCTGCGATTTATGTACGTCAGAAGAAGAAGATATAGAAGAAGAAGATATAGAAGAAGAAGAAGATATAGAAGAAGAAGAAGAAGAGGAAGAAGAAGAAGAGGACGTAAATGAAGACTTCCAACTTACAACCATTTTGGACACACCTTCTCATGCAAACACTTTTCATGAAGTTAATTTACTTTTTTTTATACTTTTTTTTATAACTACTACATCACCACATAATCATTTGATGTTTTTCTTCATAAAAAAGGTGGTTTCATGCATCATTGACCTCCAATACAAGTTTGAAAAAGCTATTTAAGGCCAGCTCAAATATTTTACTCAAATACAGACTAGGATAGTGACGTCGGATATCCGAGTTTGAATCGGATATTCGATTAACTCGAATATCGAACTTCGCGTGAATTCGGATAGTTAACTATCCGAATTCGACCAAACTCGAATAGGATAATGAGGTATCCAATCAACACTGCATTTGGCCAGACAGTGGCTGAACCAACCAAGTTAAAGCTAACCTGCAGTGAAAATAAACTTATGAGATAATGAAATGTATTAGTAGCAAAGAAAAAAAATCTCATATTGTTTTCCAGTACAGGAAGAGTTCAAAAACTTAAGTTGTTATCTATGCAAAAGAGTTTCTCTAAGATATTCGACCCACTGAGTCAAATACAGACCTGTTTTCTGAAGCACTTAAGCAGCCAAGAAACAACGAGAGACAGCTTGAAACAAGGGTCTTCTGCAGGAGAATGCAAAGGGTCATTATTTCTATTTTATAGCTTAAAAGAAAGAGTGTGGCTTAAAACTGCAACTGTGACAGAATGATGCAATGTTATAAAAAAGCTATATAACTGAAAATAAAAATATGAGACTGTTTTCTTTGCTACTAATGTTCTTTTCATTATCCATACTACACATATAATTCATTATATCTTAATTTTTTTTTTGCTTCAGGTTTGCTTTAAAGGAGAGGTCCAAGGTAAAAGAAAAATCAAAATCCACTTTCCTTGGGCTCCCTCCAGCCCCTGGCAGCTGTCCTGTGCCCTCGCCGCAGCTCCACTCACTGCGGGTATCCTCCGCTGAAAAAGCCGACCTCGCCAGGTCAGCTTCCGGGTCGGCTTCATCTGCACTCCACGCGCGGGTCACGTGGTGTAGCCGACGTTATCAGGTCTGTACCGTGCAGGCGCAGTAGTTCTTCCTGCACAGTACAGACCTGATGACGTCGGCTACACCACGTGACCCGCGCGTGGAGCTCACATGAAGCCGACCCGGAAGCCGACCTGGCGCGGTCAGCTTCTTCAGCGGAGAACACCGGCAGTGAGTGGAGCTGCGGCGAGGGCACAGGATGGCTGCCATGGGCTGGAGGAGGCCCCAGGTAAGTGGATTTTGATTTTTCTTTTACCTTGGATGTATCCTTTAAACAGAGAGTAACCATCAAAGAGGAAAATATTCTTGCAGTAAGATATGAAAGTATTCTGAATTTTGAAAAAAAAAACTTATCGAGAAGAAATAATATTGGCGTGACAAATAATATCCTACAATTTTGAAAATAGGGTGACGTATCTTAAACACCATCCTGTGTTACTATGCCACGCCGTCCACGCCCTCCATGCCGTTCTGCCGGGTCCCCACCGCTCAATAGCCCCCCGAACGGCTCCCGACCGCCCGGGTCGGCTTTCCTGCCTGCAAAAAGATGGCCGCTGGAGCTGGCTGCGGCTGCGCAGTTCGCATAGCCGCGAGTGCGGCTGTGCAGCTCTAGGGCCAACCCCTCGATCCACGCTACAGGAAACATGGATCGGGGGTTGGCCCTAGAGCTGCGCAGCCGCACTCGCGGCTATGCGGACTGCGCAGCCGCGGCCAGCTCCGGCGGCCATCTTTGTGCAGGCAGGAGAGCCGACCCGGCCATGCGGTCGGGAGCTGTTTGGGGGGCTATTGAGCGTTGGGGACCCGGCAGAACGGCATGGAGGGCGCGGACGGCATCCTCCGTGTCTTCCAAACTGATGCAGGTATCTAACTTTTTTTATTTATTTTTTCTAAATTTGGCCTTGGAAGTCCTATAACTATGTTTTGCATCAAACAAACAGTAATTTTCACTGAATAACCAGTCCAAAGGTACCCATACACTAACACGATCACTGTGATCGAATCTGCTGTGAAATTGAAAACCGCCCAGGCGGAAAATTTTGCTTGAGCGCCAACGGGTCGGGAGCGTGTTGTTCGATATAGCACAGCATAGCAATACATCACCTGTCCAGCCAGCGCAAGTCCCCGGGTCCCTGCAGTCTCTCACTTCTTCCGCCGTCTTCTCTTCACTTCCTGTCCCGTCCTGTGAGAAAGCAAAGTTCAAGCAGTAGAGGGCGCTCTACTGTTTGAACTTTCTGCTTGTGACAGGACGGGACAGGAAGTGAAGTGAAGATGGAGGATCTGAAAGAAGTGAGAGACTGCGGGGACCCAGGGATTCATGCCAGCGGACAGGTAATGTATTTCGGCTGTGCTGGGGAGCAGGGGCTGCGAGCAGGCGGCAGCGGCAGTTCCAAAGGTTGTGAATCAATTTCATGCTGAAATCTGTTGGTCGATCTGGTGGTAATCAACCAGTGTATGGCTGCCTTAAGGATTGGATTCCATGGGCCTTTTTTTTTCTTTCTCCCTGTATGCACTTATGAAAAAAGGCAGTTTCATAGAAAATAAAAATTTCAGTGAAATGAAATTAACCAGTGATAAGATGGAGAGCTGTATGAAGTCACAGGTTTGCTTTGCCTTACATAATTTGGACACACATTTCCAGAAAATAATGTTGCCTGTAATCATGTTATAGTTATGCATAATATAATGATAATGAAAGTCAGCATCTGATTGATTAAAACCAATTAAATACTGATCCCCTCTCTTGTAAAGACAATGTGAAGTTGAAGACACACTTTTTTTTTTTAATAAAGACGCACACAATAATGTTTTTTCATCCTATGAAATAGTTAACTTCCCTCACAGGAAATTGTCATGGAAATGACAAAACGATGCTTGTTTTTAACAATATGGTATCACAAAGGGAAATAAGCCAAGATAAGAGTGACTAAACAGGAACATCAATAAATGTGTTTCTGTAATGAACCTGCTTGACCTTATATTAACCTTATTGTGTCGTGCAGCACGAGAGGGATTAACACACATTTACAAATGCAGAACAGCTTTGGAATTCCTAGTTGAGAGATAGAATAACCCAGACATAATCAATGAAGGAGCACATACTTGTACAAATGTGTACAGGAAGAGTCTGTACATTCCTTATTGGAAACTGGGAGAGGTGGGAGAGCTGATGGTGGCATTAGGTTATTTTGGGATACGCCAGGGAAGTGATAAAGAAACTCAGGATGACCAGAGAATGTAGTGAAGTTTCCTCATCATATTCTTATGGAATGTACTGAGAGGTAATTAGTCATACTGACTTAACTATTGTATTTTACAAACGCTCATAGCTGTACCAACTTCCATAATAAGTACTTTGCAATTTTATTACAGCAAAAATATATATATGCAACTAACATCTGGAATCCATGCAAACTGAATCCATGGATACTAATAGACAACTAGAAACCAGAAAGTACATGAGCCAATCCCCATTGTTGCCAGGTAATGGGAGTTTTACAATAATTTGTTCACAGATCTCTTGGACATATGATAACAGCTGCATCAAATACTGTATGAACATTTTGTGATTGACGGCACAGTGCCCTTTCACCCTTAACAATTAAAAATATGTGGTGGTGAATTGGGGTTTTAAAGCATTTTACAAACACAGTAAATTCAAAAACCTCATCTGACCAACTTCAGTCTACAGCTTTCTCCCTATTATAAAACTTGAAGACATAACCTGGATATTAAGGGTCTATATATACTCTGGGAAGATCGAGCCAGAAAGTATTGCGTTTGCAGTTGATATTCTCTTTTTTGCTTCAGACCCAATAACTTCACTCCCAATGACACTGCGGGAGATTTTGGAATATATTTTTCAATAAGTTTTTATTGGGGTTTTTCAATTTAAACACAGCCAACAATAGGTATGAACATATTTTTAGACATCTATTTACATTAGTCTATATTAGTCGATATTATTGGGCGTCCTGGAGGGTTTGTTGCATTTTTATGTATTTTGGGGAGGTGATAGTACACCGGTGTTCTTGGGTTGTCATTCATCAAAAATTTGTACTCTTTCTTATTCAATATTCCCAAATCTTTTTCCTCGTCCAACAATTTTCTCAATTCTTTTTTATATTGATTTGTTGGATCCCCTTTCAACATTTTATAAGTTACAGTGTCTTTAAGTTGTCTCTCTGCTTCCCTTATATATTCTTCATAATCCTGCAACACTACCCCTCCCCCCTTATCCGCGGGTCGGACAACCTTCGATGTATCCTCTCTCAGGGATTTCATGGCCCTTCTTTCTAGTGGTGTCAGGTTATCTCTGGTCTTTTCCTTATGATTCATTTTCCTTAAATCTCTCACGACCATTGTCTCAAAGGTTGTCGTCACCTTACTATACTCACAATTAGGAAAGAAAATTGATTGGGGTTTTAAATAAGTGTGACTAAAGTAGGAGTCAGTACTACCACTTTCTCCACTTTTGGAACGTTTCATAAAATATTTCTTTAAGCATAATTTTCTCATATATTTCTTAATATCAATAAAAGCATTACACTTATTGACCTTAGATGAAGGGGCAAATTTCAAACCCTTATCAAGCAGTGAGATTTCAGGTTCCGTAAGAACCCTGTTACTTAGATTGAAAATCCCTTTAGAAGTTAGATCTAAATTAGAAGTAGAGATGTTTGGTACTAATCTATGGATTTTTTTGGAGTGCTTACCTCCTCTCCACCCTCAAGCATGTTTCCGTTTCGTTTGCCTTTCCCTAAAAAAGGCAACAGTGTGGTTTGACCGGTACCCTCTTTCTCTTTAGATTAACTACTTTCTATTGGAGTATTTCTTAGGGGGTTCTTTGTTGTTCCCGATGTCCTCCCATCCTTAGTATCTGGATTCTTAGTGTCCAGCATGTGCTGCCCTATAATCGAAAATTTGTGGTTTCGATTTCCGTGTTCTAGATGTTCTAGGACTCACTCCTACTTTTGGGGGAGTTGCTATAGACAGTACTGAGTAACTATTGGATAATTTAATTTTGGTCTTGGGAATAGCACTCTCTAAATGTTGTTTTCTAGAGAGAGTGCCAATATCCTGTCGGACTTCCCTATTTCTTTCCCCTAATTGCTTCTCCAAAGAAACCTCCTGTGTCTTATCTATTGGTTTGATATGAGTTTTAGAGGTTCTATTAACTTCTTGTACCCCTACAATAATAGTAGATGACTGAGTCTCTATGGAGTTCACTGGCATGCTCTGCCCACAGGCAGCAGAACCAGACGAACCCCCCAAAATAGACACGTCCGTCACGGTCTGCAGCTCTATTGCCTCACACGCCAGACTTAGTTGTACTTCTGGATCTACTTGTGAAGACCCAAAGCTGACAGTTCCACACTCAGGTGCCAAACCAGGCGAATAGTTTTCTAAAATCACATCCACCACGAGTTGGAACCCATGAACGGATTCTCCTGCCAGTTCTGGGGATCCTCCAGCTGCCTCCTCCCGACTTAATTATCTAGTTGCAGTAGTAGTAAGGATGTGCATTATAGAGCCTTACTGCCAGATAGGAAGTTAGTAGCTCACTACAGGGCCCATGTACCTAATTTTACTCTATAATGAGCCAAGTTTAGATACTACCCTTCTGGATTCAATTTTCTAGCCCCTACAAAGAATAATATTAGTTCTTTGGGAACTTGGCTCTGAGAACTAGAGGGTCTGGTGACTGGTCCAGCTGATTACAACCTTAGCTTGAATGAAAAAGTGACTCTTTCTGCAATACACTGTGTGTAAAGGTTAGTTTAAAGTTCTATTCACCATACAGGCCAACAGGGCATGACCTCTTGTTCCAGCAGTTATGTTTCTGAACTGTACTTACTTCCTGTGCTTTGTTGTATTCCCTAACGCACAGAAATGACTGCAGCGCCTTCTCCTACCTTATATAGATCCTGGCTGAACTACAGTACTTTTCTATGTGCCAGAAAATGCACTCCTGTGTCCAAAATACTCCACTTCAGCATACAATTATTACAATTGACACAAATGCTGACTCGCTGCCAAGAAAGGAGCTGTCTCACATGCAGCTTTTATTACTAATTCATTATTCTTCAAAGGGCAGATCTGGCAAGACCCCTATGATTATACCAGGGAAAAGACTGACATGGAAAATATTAGTGAACTTCAATAGAACAAGAATAAAACGGGAGCAAGGTGTTTGATCTACAATTGAAGTGTGGAAATCTTCTTCCTGGGGAAGGGGAAAAGGTGGGGAGGGGCTGCCAAATGTCACACACAATACATTCTTTGGTTCAGGACTTAAAGAAATAGAGAGGGTGGCCTTATCTGTCACAGTCTATGGTACCGTCACAGATGGTAGACATTTCAGGCTGCCCCAGACATTTCAGGCAGACACACCGACATTGAAATTTTAGGATAGCAGAGTTGCCAACACGGGCGTCCACAGAAAATTTTCCAGGGGGGGGCAAGTCCTGCTGAAAAATGGGGGGGGGGGGGGGCAAGTCGCATTGAAAAATGGGCATGATCATGCTGTGGGTGTGGTCATGGGTGGAGCCAGCATTAAATGAATTTAGCAATGGTGGGACATTAGACTAGGACTATGGTAGGGATTAGATTGTGAGCGCTTCTGACACAGGAGACAGAGACCCCCCATTTTAAGTGACAGGGTCCCCAGCTTAGGTGATAACCATTGCCCCCATAGTTTTAGGTAGTGACAGGGACCCCCCATGTTTAGTGACAGGGACCCCCCAGTTTAGGTGGTGACAGGTGCCCCCCAGTTTTAGGTAGTGACAGGGACCCCCCATGTTTCATGACAGAGACTCCCCCCAGTTTAAGTAATGACAGGTGCGCCACATGTTTAGTGACAGGTGCTCCTCAGTTTTAGGTAGTGACAGGGACCACTTACCCCCCTAGTGTCAGGTGCCTCCCAGTTTTAAGTAGTGACAGGGACCCCCACTCACCCTCAGTCGACCCCATCGGCCATCCCCGCTGCCTATCATGTAATTGGTAGAGTGCCAGCAGCCAGCATCAGACCTCCGATCAGCTGGCGATCAGTGTGAAGCGGTCGCATGGTAGCCTGGTGGACACTGGGCTGCATATGCGGAAGTGACATATGACGTCACTTCCACATATCAGTGCAGTGTCCGTGAGGTCCTAGCACCCGCTGCTCACTGGTTGTCGGCTGATTGGAGGTCTGACGCTGGCTGCTGGCATGCTGCCTTTTACATTATAGGCAGCGGGGATGGCCAGGGGGGTCATTCGCCCCATTTTGCCCTTATGTATGGAGGCCCAAGGTTGCCAAGTGGCTAGCATTCTTGCTGTTCTAAAGTCCTCTGGTCTCCTCCCACAAGTTAAATTGATTGTATGCTCAGTTAAAGCACAGTAAGTAATATAGGGGGTTGAGGCACTAACTGCCGGTATTATTGTCATTCTCAGGCATTAGCGTACCGCAAGTTACGTTATTAGAGCGACCCACAGTACATGATTAATATAAGCATTGCTTTGGTAACATAACACATGTTACTGTAGCAACGCTTGTGTTAATCATGTAGAGTGGGTCACGCTAATAGCATAACACTCAGTACAATGCTGGTGGTAATAACAGTAATACTGCTGTATGCTGACTGCGCAGGGAAATATTACCGGCAGTTAGTGCATCGATCCCATTTGGTGAGATTTACTAACCATTGGTCTTTATACAAAGTGTACAATGGGTGTTGTGCAAACTCCATTATGTACGTGAGCTATGCTACTTGTGTGATGCACGTTATACAATCAACATGCATATTGTGCACATTGTATGCATAACACGATTGTGCTGTTTGTTCCATGTCTGTAAAGGGGCCCATACACTCATCCGATTTTCTGGCCGAACGATCGATCCCGATCGATCGATCGATTGCAAATCGGTTGGCCAATCGACAGATCGATGGCCAATTTCGATCGATTTCTATGGATTTCCATCGAACTGGCAGGGTGGAACATTTAGGTCGATCTGATGAGGTTGCTTATCAGTTTGCATTGGCCTTAATGGAAATCTGATGGTAAAAAAAAGGCCATCAGATCAAATTTCAATAGATTTCAAACTGAAATCTATTGGAATTCTATCCTGGTAAAAAATGTTAAAAAAACGCATCAGATAGATCATCAGATGCATTTCTTATCTATCTGCTGCCAATCTGACGAGTGTATGGGCACCTTTACATGCGTACGTTAAAAAGGGGCGATGGGAAAAAAGGGCGCCGGGTTTTTAACGATAAACATGGATTACGTTTAAAAATGTATTTCGTTTAAAAGTAATGTTTTTAAACGTTATAAATCATTAAATAATGTGTGTTAAATCGGCAATTGTAAAAACGTTAATCTTTCGTTTAAATAATGAAACGCATAATAACGTTTAAAAAAAATTACTAAGTAACCCTCCCTGTACCTACCCCTAACCCCTAGACCCCCCTGTTGATGCCTAAACCTAAGACCCCCCCTGTTGGTGCCTAAGTAACCCTCCCTGTACCTACCCCTAACCCCTAGACCCCCCTGTTAGTGCCTAAACCTAAGACCCCCCTGTTGGTGCCTAAACCTAAGACCCCCCTGTTAGTGCCTAAACCTAAGACCCCCCTGTTAGTGCCTAAACCTAAGACCCCCCTGTTGGTGCCTAAACCTAAGACCCCCCTGTTGGTGCCTAAACCTAAGACCCCCCTGTTGGTGCCTAAACCTAAGACCCCCTTTTGGTGCCTAAACCTAAGACCCCCCTTTTGGTGCCTAAACCTAAGACCCCCCTGTTGGTGCCTAAACCTAAGACCCCCCTGTTGGTGCCTAAACCTAAGACCCCCCTGTTATTTTTTTCGTTTAAAAATAATGTAAAAAAAAAAAATAAAAAAAATAAATAATGTTTTTCGTTTAAAAATAATGTTTGGGAAAAATATTGTACTGGTTTTCGTTTAAAAATAATATTTAAACATGTATAAATCATTAAATAATGTGTAATCATGAGAAACAGTAATAAAACATTAAGTCTCCGGGCGCCGCTTTTAAAACGTTAGTTTTCTCCGGCGCCCTTTTTTCCTACCGGGCGCCCATTAAACGATATTTATTATAGAAGTGAATGGCGGCGCCCGATTTGTCCACTAGCCTCAGGCGCCCGAATTTACTGTTTCCCCTTTACATACCTTGTGTAAATTTTGCATGCGTAGACAGCTGGTTAGTGAGTCTGCCCCAGTCTTAAGCTCAACACACACCATACAATCTTGGTTGTACAGATTTACCAAATCTATGTAGTATAAGGGCCAACAGATTGAAAATACCTGGAATGATTGATCGGATAAACTCCTATACTACATGAAAGTGGTAAGATTGTACAACCAAGATTGTATGGTGTGTGTTGAGCTTTAGATAAATGTTTTCTCTAGAATGCCATGTAAAAAGTATCAACACTATAAACATTTGTAAATTGTAATACATTTTTGGTGACATTAGCACAACAAAACCCTTCAGCACTGAATGGAAACCTCAACCATATGATGGTCAAGGTCACTTTAAAGAGAAACTATAACCAAGAATTGAACTTCATCCCAATCAGTAGCTGATACCCCCTTTCCCATGAGAAATCTTTTCCTTTTCACAAACAGACCATCAGGGGGCTCTGTACGGCTGGAATTGTGGTGAAACCACTCCCACAGTGTGATGTCAGGACTATGGTTGTCTTGTAAGCCTTGTTGTATTGTGGGAAATAACAGCTGTTTACAGCTGTTTCCAACTGCCAAAAAAGCAAGCAGCATCTCCTTCCATT
Organism: Hyperolius riggenbachi; assembly: GCF_040937935.1. NCBI lineage: Eukaryota > Metazoa > Chordata > Amphibia > Anura > Hyperoliidae > Hyperolius > Hyperolius riggenbachi. The sequence goes on along the minus strand of NC_090651.1, from coordinate 150,445,517 downwards.
GACACCACCTTCCAGCAGTAAAAATGTCACCATGTGATAAATGTCAGAATGTAAATCAGGGAGAGGAAAGATATTATAATGGGCAAACACTGACTAAATCATTTATACATAATTATTGCAAAAATTAAGCACTTTTTTAATTACATTATTTACACTGGAGTTCCTCTTTAAGGATCTCATGATCCAATTTTTTTCCCTCCACATTTTAGAAGCAATTCAGGAGAAAGCTATGCAGCTTCTTTTTACACTGTCCTATTATTGTAAAAATGTACAATATTATCAAATCAATGTACAGTTTTGACTAATCACAACATTCTCATTACTTTTATTAGGTCCTTATAAATAATAGTGATACATATTTGTGTCAATATAAAAAACACAAAATCCAGGCTTTTCACCTCTAGCTAGGTCATTTAAACACTTGCAGATTTAATAGTGAGGTGCTGGAAGGGGTGTGGCTACCTCTACACGGTGTATGCGACTACGCAAGAGACTTTATTCTTGTAACGAAGATCCCAGCTTTTAATTTAGCTGTAGGGACTGCATTGATTACTGCATGATTTTTGTGAATAGATTTGCATGAGGATTTGCATGAGTATGCGGAAGTTCATTTTGACTTAAATATTTGTGTCAATAACAGGCCTAGTACAGGCCATCAATGTGGCATTTGTCTTTAAATGTTTGTAGCTATTTTAATTTCATTTAGCATGACTGGATTTGATGCTTTTAATGCATGGATTGCATAACTATTGACATAGTGTTATGACACGATCATTGCACTAAGACATACAGGCGCACATTTTGTGAAAGCTGCTTGTGACTCCAGTTCCTGAAAAGGTCCTTATAATTTTCTATGGTGTAAAAGGTATCTACAGAGGCTGCCATGAATTGTAACCATCCTCCCCTCATCTAGCCTTGCAGGGTCCTGTACGCCCTGTGCAACCTATGGAAATATAGTTCTTTTTTAAAAGGTGTAAGCCCTGTTTTACAACAGTGAATAAGGGGCAAAGTAGAGTGGCTTCCCTGAGCATGACTGCAACCATTTACTAATGTATGTGTAAAATAAAGGAAGAGGAACTCAGCATAAAAATCTTTAAACAAAAAACATTTCTTTGTTACAGCTGATACAAATCCTAAAATAAATCTGCACTATTTCTACTACCTGATTTATGGAAGCAGACATATTGTTAACAACCTGTGCTTTTAAATGAGCTTATCTGCCATCTCTGCCATGGCAGTCACGTGACACTGAAGAGAGATGAAATTACAACTTGTAATTAGACACAAATGAGGGAGAGTTAAACAGGCTAAGCTATCTAAATTTATACAGGGTACATTTCTCTGTTTTTCTTCTATACCGTGCAAGAGTTCAGGTCCACTTTAAAAAGTTTGAAAAAAATGAAACATACAATATAATAATAAATAAGACTTAACGTGATTGTAATTTACCATTAACATAAGGGACCTGATTCAATCCTTAGAGAAAAAATACATGTAATCATTCTTTTTTTTTTTTTTTTTTTACATTATATTAAGAATTTAGAAAATAATCAGTGTGGGTCCCTTCTAAGATAGTGTAATGGGTAAGGGGTCTGCCTCTGACACAGACCACCTGGGCTTAAATCTCAGCTCTGCCTGTTCAGTAAGCCAGCACCTATTTCAGTAGGAGACCTGGGGCAAGACTCCCTAACGCTGCTACTGCCCATAGAGCGCATCCTAGTGGCTGCAGCTCTGGCGCTTTGAGTCCGCCAGGAGAAAAGCGAAATATAAATGTTCTGTGTCTTTTACACTATCAGTTGTAACTGAAAGGGCAACTGATGTGCAGTTCAGTGTCCATGTTTTCCTGTGGCCTTTTTTTACTACAGTATATGCTGAAAAACTGAAGCTTTTTCACAATGCACTGCTATGGAGAAAAATACACATAGCAACACATTAAAATGCTTTAAGTGTAAAAGAACCCTAAGCTTTCCTTAAAGGGAAGGTTCAGGGAGGCGATTAAAAAAATAAAAATAAATTTCCACTTACCTGGGGCTTCCTCCAGCCCGTGGCAGGCAGGAGGTGCCCTCGCCGCCGCTCCGCAGGCTCCCGGTGGTCTCCGGTGCCCAACCCGACCTGGCCAGGCCGGCTGCCAGGTCGGGCTCTTCTGCGCTCCATTTCCTGGCACTTCTGCGTCCCACGCCGGCGCGCTGACGTCATCGGACGTCCGCCGGGCTGTACTGCGCAGGCGCAGTAGTTTTTAATCCCCTTCCTGAACCTTCCCTTTAACCTTTTATTCCTTACTAGTGCTGAGTTAATGGGCACTAGGTCTTGGCCGCAATGCCTCTCACAACCCCCACCAACCCCGTCACCTCCGCCAACGCAACATCGCCCGCATGGTCAGCGTGCATGCACACCGCACTAAGCGTACGCATACATGCCCACACAACAGCCGCGACATGCATGCATGCCACAATGCGCGCACATGCCCGTCCCCTGCACTCGTCCTCCTGTGCTGTCTAATGTCCGCCCACGTGCCACGCATGCACGCTTGCCTAAACGCATGTACACAGGGACACAGAAGGACACAGGCAGATTATTATTTAGGATGCAAGATGGTATTGCTAGACTGTCTGAGTCAGTCAGTGGGATGTACCACTGCCTGAGCAATATCAGCCCACATAGTTCTTGACATAGGCGGAGCTCTGTAAGAGGAGATGAAAATTCCTCCTCCCCTTGTAAACCATCCTTATCCACTTCACTTCAATAAGCATATCCCTGCCTATTAATCTGGAACATTTCAGATAGCTGTGCCTCCCCAATGGGGGAACAAGTTAACAGACTCATTAGTACTCCATACTTATTTCTGAAAAATAAAAACCCAACCCTTTTATGAAAAACAAAAAAACCCTTGTTTATTATATCCTTCATCATAGTCTCAATCTAAGGGCCTGTTTCCACTACACGCAGATTGGATGCAGAATGGATGCAGAAAAACTGACTCCAATGAATGTCTATGGGAAAATCTGTATCAGAAAAATCGCGTTTATTGGAAACAGGCCCATAGGCATTCATTGGAGTCAGTTTTTCTGCATCCATTCTGCATCCAATCTGCGTGTAGTGGAAACAGGCCCTAATAAAGTTTTGAAAGGTTTGCAGTGTGCATCGCGCAATTAGTAGATACTTTCTTTATTACGCAACACCCGAACAATCTCAGTAACGCATGATGCACAATCAGCTATGTACCTGTAGAAAGTACTAGGGGCTGACCTCCAATGCTTCAGGCGGCGTTTACCTGGGGGGTGACATCAGGACAGTGGTATGATGAGCGGGAGTGGTGGAGACCGGGGTGCAGGCTTGGAAAGGGTGACACCAGCCTGGCAGAAGTGGGGAGGGGGGCCGACATCATTCCTCCCTCCCTCTCCATGGGCCTGCTGTCCCCTTGCAGAGCTGGTGCAGCGATGCGCTTTGTAAATTACTCACCTGCTCCATGCGATGCGTCCATCCTTCTCTGCAGCTGGCTCCATTCTACTTCCTTTTTCCATGCATGATGAGTCATACAGAGATCGGGCAGCCAGAAAGGAGCCAGCTGCCAAGAAGAATGGACACGTCGCATGGAGCAGGTGAGCTATTTGCAAAACGCACCACTGCGCCAGCTCTGCAGGGGGACACAGGAGGGGAGCCCATGGAGAGGGAGGAAAGAATGATGTTGGCCCCCCTCCCTGCAGTGTCACCCACCTCCTCCCACCCAGTGGCACCTATACCTAGCTTCCTATACTGGGTGAACCTATACCTAGCTACCTATACTTTGGCCACCTATACCTGGCTTCCTATACAGGGGCACCTATATCTGGGTTCCTATACTGGGGACACCTACTGTATACTTACCTATACCGAAGGCGATTTTTTTGTTTGCACCACGGCAATAACGCATCCTCACATGTTAGCATGCAGCAAAAAGTCTACAACCGGCCCTGGTAGTACCAGTAAAATACTAATAAAATTGCACCGTGCACCGCAGTTTTACTACTGCATAGTGAATGTGCCCCATTGTCCTTAAACTAGTTTAAATATTAACTTAAAATAATTTCTTTCCTGACCCGATTGTGTTCTCATTTAACTCCCTGCCTTTCACAGCCAAAAGAAATAAAAAGATATCAAAATCAGGAAAAGGAAAAGTGCACATAACATATGAGGTATAATTAACTATTCTAAGGATACAGCCCAAAGAAAAAGACATTTTCACTACAGTGGTCTGTCCTGGAATATCCATAATAATATAGTCATGTAGTACACAGATTATTTGATATTTTGTCCTCATTTCACTGTAGCCACAGAAAAATCTTCATATTTTCTTTCATTTCTGTGAAATCAAGTCATTAGTTACGTAACTTTTTAGCCAGTGGTGTCAATCAGAAGATGAAAACCCAAAAATGATGTGTAACCAGTTCTGGCATATTGTATTTCAAACCTTGCTTTCCTATTCATTGGCTCCCTCCTGATTGGTCATAAGATTTTCATATTTACACAAGTTTTTCAGTGAATTACTTGTAACCAACATTTTAATCTAGGTAGACAGCAATAAAAGCTCTACCACATACTTCAGTATTAAGCTTACAAGTAAAAACATTGCTATAGTTTCAGTGCATTCAGGCATGTTCTTTTTTTTAATAGATTAGATATAAATCATTGGATCTAATGATGCAAGGGGGAAGGGACAGCACAGAGCTAGCATTGTTGGTGTTACAGTCTGGTCTGTGTAAAGTTAGCCATACACAGGTCTAATATAGCCCGTTATGCCTAGCCTATAAATCCTTATTTGCTTAGAATTTTATTGGATGGTGATCGATTCCTGATTCAATATAGCTCAACATTTTGGTTGTTTTGGTTCAATTAGAGGCCAATGACATTCTTATTGTCAAAAAGTCAAAAACACATTTTATTTTTTCTATACATTCATCTAGCCTCCCTGGCGGTATGATTATTTAGTGTCTAAAAGCGGTGCAATTTTTTTACACACTTTTAGACCCCAAAACCAGGAGAAAAATCATACCACAGTAAAATCTGCTCATCCCTGCACTTACCTCCCTGGGATGCAGCGCTGGAATTCTAGCTTGGTCCTCCACGTGGTGATGTACCCTATAGTGACGACAAACGACAATCTCACCCGAGCGATCCAGAGCCTCCGAGGACCGGAAGAAGAATGGCTGCCAGCGTCTGGATCCTGGGGAAGGTAATGTGAAACCCTGCCACACTGCACTGTGTGCTGTATACCTCCTGGCGGCTACTCGGAATCAGGGATTACCTCTTCTGGCTTCTTTTTTTCCATCCCTGATTCGGGGTTACCGCCAGGGAGGTTAAGGTCACACTTCATACACCATGCACTTGCATAACACACATCTATTTCTATTCACAGAGTATTCATGCACCCGTCTAAACATGTCTTAACACTACAGAATCACCACATTGGGATTACAAATAGCGCAAAGTAGGATACCCCTAACTAAACAAATACCACAATAGCGTATACTTAAGAACTTTAAATATACACTTCCTATGAAAGAAATAAATAAGACAATTCATAAATTATATCCCAAAACCACTATAAGTAGGCCCAATGCTCCTCACCTTAGTGACACAGACAGTAATAAAAACCACTCCATTTTTATTACATTTAATTTCACCATGCAGATCCACAGTGTCCCAGCTGTTTTATGTATTCCATCATACCAGTAAATATCTACAGCGCTGCCCATAGCTCTTGCAATGCACTGCTTTCCCATTCACATTGCACTTGTCATACATATTAGCTCAATCACTATTCCCATTCTCAGATCTATGGCCTTAAAAGGCAGAACTTATGTTATGGTTTGTAATCAAACACTCTGATTGCCCGTGACTTGAGCCCAGGGTTGTGTTTGATTGACCAATAGCTCTCGTCAATGAGAGTGTTTACTTACATTTACTTAATCAATTTTGCCAATAATCAGGCTATAATGATGAGTAAAATAATAAGTACAATTCCTAGATTATTTTTAGGGCCACAATAGGAAGGATGGTCCTACACTTTATTTTAGCATTGCCTGCCACTACCAGACAACATTATCTAACACCAAAAGTAACGTAATCCGATTGGACCGGTTGGAAATTATCAAATAGATCCTTCTAATAGATCCGATCTGACGGTAAAGTGTACCGTGTAGATGAGGCTTCAGGGAAGAATAATAACACCTGGACTTTTTAAGAAGTTTTCAGCTACTTTACAGTCAGGCTGATCCAGAAACTGGTATGGATTGCTCTTTTATCCATATCTAGACTGAGGAGTTGGTGAATTTCACAAAACAAATATTTGTTTTTCTAAAGAAAAAAAAGTGTGAAACTATAGTACTGATTTTTCTCCTTTCTTAAAGAAAACCTGAGCTGAAAAATAAAATTCAAAATAAAACATACACACATCATACTTTTCTCCTGCGTAGACTGCTCATCAATCTCTTTCTCCTCTCTCGATCCTGTTTGGCCACAGTGATCAAAGGAATTCTCCGTCCTCCATTTTAAAAATGACACTGTAACAGCTTCCAGCTCAGCACTCTGTCAACCTGTAATATCATCCACTTGAGCCATGAGGAAACAAGAACATTACCTTGCATATCATCGGTCCTTTCAGTTAAAACTGACAGCAACTGATATAGTGTAAAAGGGTCCTAAGGCTTCCAGTTCAAACTAGATCTAGTTGAAACTGGAAGGAATCATTGATAGAAGAAAATGGAGAGCTTCAGAGAGGAACTGCAAGGTAAATATGTAATATTAATTTGCAGGTACATCATGTGTTTATTTATACTTTTACTTTATTTACTTAGCCCAGGTTCCCTTTAAAGAGGAATCATCATGCCGTATTGTAGAATATAGTATATTATTCAGGTTATACATTCTTATGTCTATATATAGCTGTATATTAGTATGTAACCTCATCCTCCCAGCGATGTTTAACCTAGGCTATGATGTCATGCAGCCTTCTCCCCCAGAGTAATCTGGGACATCATGTGATGTTCCTGAATCCTGATCACTTCACAGAAAAACAAAAAACATTCCAGAGTGATCCGCCTGGCCTGCAGTTAAAATGCTGGTTTCTCCGATAAAATTAAGAATGTAATGCTGGGCATACACGAGTCGACTCGGCGGCTCGATTAGCCGCCGGATCGACGCCCGCCATGCCCCCGCTCGTCCCCGCGGGCGGCCGGATCGATTCCCGCTCGTCGGGGATCGAGCGGGGAATCGATCCGGCGGGTCATCAGACCTGTCGGAAATTATCAATCGAGCCATCAGCGGCTCGATTGATAAGGAAGGATCCTACCGTGTATGCCCAGCATAAGAGCCTTAGCACACTTGTGCATCTCTGTGCTGATTTTATGTGACACTAATGTGTTGCTAAAATGAGCACAGAAATACACAAGTATGCTCAGTTTCTTAATCAGGGTGAGGTTAGATCTTTCAATGGGCTAACAGTGCCTAAAAAAAACAAAAATAATATTATAACAAATACACAATTTTAAACTAAGTTATTTAGAGCAAAGTGTCTATTTAACTCGAAAAAGGCTGCTAAAGTACCAAGAAAATGTAAAATTTAAAGAACACGTAAACGCAGGGCTGAGCAATGAGATGCAAATAATTTCTCCTTGTGTTCAAATTTCATGTAAAATATATGCAGCTTGACATTGGACCAACCAGAGTACATTCCTGTCAATTTTGTTTTGATCCAAGTTCACATTGCATAATATTTACATAAGGTTCGAATGAAAAGAGACATTATTTGCATCTCATTACTTTTCCCTTCTAGTAAACACATACATATAAGAATAAAATGTGCAATAATGTACACTTTTTATATCGCTGTCACAGTAGCTAGTAGAATTCTGACTGGTTTTTGATCAGTCCATTCAATCATAAGGAATTCTCAGTATTACCTTTATTCTTTACAAGAAGAAGTTCACAGAGCCTTGCTACTTACAGCATGTTCTTTTGGCAGTTGGACTGAGCAACTTCTGGGACAGGAACCATGTTCTATCATTTTCTGACTGCTGGTGGCAGCGTTGACCTGGACTTTCATAGACTTTCATTGTGCCACCAGCAGAGGGCTCTGTGGACTCTGAGCAGCCCTGAATTTCTGCAACCCATCAAATGCATCTTGTTTATTACCTGGATTATTTCAAGTGAACCTCCAGACTAAAAATCTACTCAGCAGCACTGAAAAGGCTTGGTGTTTCTTTATCAGTTTCACAGCATTAAAACTTAGTATTTCTTACAAAAGCATAATTTTTAGCTGCACAGAAGCTAAGCCCCGCCCATCTAAGAAAACTGCCCAGGCATTTTCCCCCTGATGCTGTGCAAAGCATGATGGGATTTCTGATGTTATTCTCGTTACCTAGCAACTGGGAGGGGTGATCAGGACACAGGACAGTTGGAACTGTGTCTCATGCTCCCTGTCACCTCCTTTCAAACCAAAAAGATGGCTGCCCTCATGAAATCACAAACATTTGCCCGTTCTTTTAAAACAGGGTAAGTAAGATATTATATTACCTATGTATTTCAATTAACATAACTAATGTAATTTAATAACAGTATGTTTGTTTTGGCTGAAGTTCCTCTTTAAGGACTGCCTTCTGCTCCAGCCTGTTGCAGGAACTTTGTGCTTCAAGGCCTGAGTCTCTGGACAATCCTGGTTCTCCTGAATTCCTGTATCTGCTACTCTGTTGCCTGATCTATATTCAGTCTGACCCTGATTCCTGCCTGCTCCTTTGTGATTGGTTTGTTGCTGAATTTGTATTGACTGCGATTCCTGCCTGCTCCCTTTGTACTGCGATTGGTTGTATATATTGATCCTGTGTATATTTTCTGTATATATTTAGTAGTTATGATTCTTGGTGTATTGCAGATTGATTATCTTTGTATGGTGATTGCTCTGTTATGGTGTGTATGCATGTGATTGCACTTATTTTGCATTATATTGTATGCGCATTTTTTTAATATAGGCTTTTTGCCCAGTATTCTTATTCCAGTGCCTGTATTTGCTGCAAATTGTGGTCAACCCTTGTTCATTTGCTCAGGTTTGTGACAGATGTTCAGTAAATGCTTTTGAAAATAAAGAAAACCCTGTGGAGCCCCCATGAGGAAATTGACTAGTCCAAAACCTGTCAGATCTCTTTTTACCTACTTTAAGTGACAGAGACATAGAAAAAGTAATTTATAGTACATTTTATTCTTGGACAAATGTACATCTTGTGTATGTATTTTAACTTTCACAATTTTTCACAATAGTTGACCTTTAACCTCCCCAGTATTTAATTCCCTGGCAATTTTTGTACCAATAGTCGTACAATTTTTTTTCAGTGTTTCTTTATATTGTAAACATTTTTTCAGACCGCTTGCAAGTTGTGGTCTTGCAAGCTGCCCGCAAGCATGCGTACAATAAAAAAAAAAGTGTTTTTTTTAAATGTTTTTTTTTTCTTGCTTTTTTTTCTACTTTAACCACTTTACCCCCCGCGGGACGGATTTTTCCGTCCCTTTTTGCACCCTCAAAAAACCAAGGGACGAAGAAATCCGTATCTCCCCCGCTACCGCCGCTGTCCGCTCTTCCGCCGCTCGTGCGCGCGCTCCTGCCGCTCGTGCATGCCGCCGCCCGCTCGCCCGGAGATCAATGAATGGGAAAATCCATTCCTATTCGTTGATCTAAGCCCCCGCAATGATCTGCTGCTTCAATGAGAAACAGCGCGATCATTGTGATTTTCCCAGCCTCATACTGCTTCCTGTAAGCGTCCTTCCGGACGCTTACAGGTCGCATGAATACCAACTCACTGCGGCCATCTTGTGGCCAAATAGTAAAACTACACCCTAAAGCATTTTACATATACAAATACATTAGTTTTACACAATAAATTAACTCATTACCTCCCACATTCCCCAATTGTTTTTTTTTTGTGTACTTAAAAAAAAATACAATAAAAAAAATACATAAATAGTTACCTTAGGGACTGAAATTTTTAAATATTTATGCCAAGAGGGTATAACACTGTTACTTTATAAAGTACGGGCTTGTAATTAGGGATGGATGCAAAACTGAAAAAAAATGCACCTTTATTTCCAAATAAAATATTGGCGCCAAACATTGTGATAGGGACATAATTTAAATGGTTTTATAACCGGGACACATAGGCAAATACATTTCACGGGTTTTAATTACAGTAGCATGCATTATTCAAAAACTATAATGGCCAAAAACTGAAAAATAATAATTTTTTCCCACATTTTTTCCTATTTTCCCATTAAAACACATTTAGAATAAAATAATTCTTGGCATAATGTCCCACCTAAAGAAAGCCTAATTGGTGGTGAAAAAAACAAGATATAGTTAATTTCATTGCGATAAGTAATAATAAAGTTATAGACGAATGAATGGAAGGAGCCGTGAAAGGTGAAAATTGCTCTGGTGTTCAAGGGGTAAAACCCCTCAGTGGTGAAGTGGTTAATGTTCGCTGCCATGGGCAGTAGTGCTTTTTTTTTTCTTTTCTTTTTTTTTTACACGTAGAATTTTTTATATTTAATCCAATGCCTTTGTGAGAAAACGCGGAAAAGCCGCCGCGAGTACTCAAGGTAAGGCGGCTGATTCCGCGTTCAACAAGGCGGCGGATTCCGCGTCTGACGCGGCGGTTTGCACGCATAGGCCTACATCTGTCCGCATGGCGGATTGTGGAGAAACCGCCGCGTGCTCGGATAGCGGTGCGGCTGGTTCCGCGTCCTGCACAGCGGATACATTGCAAAACAGGTCTGGTGTGGCTGGGGCTGATAGTCCACACAGGTTCAGAAGGACGCGCGTGCGCGGTGAGAGGCAGAGCTTTTATGACAGCCAGAAGGGTGTCAGCTGACCAAGCCGGTCAGCTGACAATTTTACCACTTCCTATTGGTCCAGCACTTAGGGGATGCGCTGGAGAGCGCTAGGGTATATATACTAGGTGCTGGTCATTTCTCTGGTGTCTGCCGTTGCGATCACTACGTGGTAGCACTCAGACCTTTTACTAAAATCTGTGTTGTTATGATTCTGTTATACTTCAGACTAGTTCCAGGGTGTTGATGATCAAGGAACTCACACCCAAGACTAGGGAACTGTATTATCATTCTGTTATACTTCAGCCTAGTTCCAGGGTGTTGATGATCAAGGAACTCACACCCAAGACTAGGGAACTGTATTACCACTCTGTTATATATCAGACTAGTTCCAGGGTGTTGATGATCACGGAGCTCACACCTAAAGAATAGGCATTGTTATTATTTGTTATGACTTCCTGCTTTCCTGACCACTCTTTTGATCTCTGAATTGGTACTTCGCTATATCTGATACTTTGTTGCCGAACTCTGCTTGTCCTTGGATTCCGATTCTGTCTCCTGTCTTTGTACCTGATCTGTCTGTCTATTGCCGACCTGGCCTGTCTGACCTCGAGAACTATTTCCCCAGTTGGGAGATAGTTCACAGACCTGTCAGTGACACTTCACCCCTGGTGTCACTCACACTCTGGTCCTTCCCACTCTCAGCCTGGCTCCGCCCCTTGGGGAGCCTCAGGCCATTGGAAGGAATCTGTTCTTTAGGCAGTACCTCCTACTGCCTTGCACCCTCTGCACGGGTGCTCTCCTCAAAGTATTACTGTTGCACCAAACACTCAGATATTACTCAGGTGTCCAGAGATTAGAGATATATCTGATTATTGGTGATACTGCAGATCATCTATAATCGGGTATATATCTGTATTCTCGGTGATACTGCAGATCACCGGTAATCAGACCCTCTCTGTGTTACACCGATCGTTACAGCCTTGTATTAATGTTTGTATTGGATCAATAAAACTAAATTGAATCTGCCGCCTGAATTGACGACGCTGCGTGCGCCCAACACAAGGGTGCTCACGCAGTGTCATCAGAGGGACACGCCAGGGGGACATGATTGCAAAGGGACAGGAAGTGGATGGAGGAAGAAGAAAAGGAGATTGTCGCGGGGAATCAGTGCTAAGAAGATGGGAATCCACGCACAGGGTAGCCACGAGGTGTCGGCGAGGGATAGCGCATGCCAGCGATGCTGCAGGTGAGTAACTGTAACAGCTGGATGAGCCTGACTCGTCCTTACCGATTTTAGAGATATTTTTACGGACGAGTCAGGCTCGTCCATACCGCTAGGGTGGTTAAGGAAATGAAAAACATGGATAAAAATAATAATAAGTAAAAAAAACTGTATGATATGCATTTGCTATACATTTTGTTAATCATGTTATATTTGTCACTGTAATTACTATGTCTACCAATTCTGAGTACCAATGTCTATATTTTGTGTATACCGTTGTCTGTATTATTATGTACCCCATGTTTGTTTCTTAAGGTGGCTATATACTTATAGATTTGCAGCAGATTCGACCATCAGATAGATTTCTGGCAGATGCCTGTCAAGTCCAATCTGACAGGAATGTATCTGATGTGTGCCACACAGAAGGAATCGAATTTCAATAGATTTCATAATGAAATGGATTGAAATTCGATCGAAATGCAGTGTTGCACCATTCGATCCAATGCAACTCTATGGGCCATCGATCAGCTGCTAGCAGACCCAGATTTTCCGTCTGGACCGAACGATCAAATCGATTGAAATCGGGTGGAAATCGATCTTTCTGCCCATCGATCATGCTTTCTGCTGCATCGAATTCCAGCTGATTCGATCAAAACGATCAAATCGCCGTCGATCCATGGCTAAAATCGACCAGTGTATGGGCCCCTTAAATGCATTATTGGACCATTAGATGCAATGCAACTCTATGAGCCATCGATCTGCTGCTAGCAGCAGATCGACCTAGATTTTCTATCCTGTCAGATAGATCAAATTGATCGAAATCGATCAAAGTCGGTTGCAAATCAATCGAATGGGGAATTTGATAGAATCGATTTCTGATCAATCGATCGATTCTACAGAATCGATCGATCGATGGCTGAAATCAACCAGTGTATGGGCCCCTTTACTCTGTACCGTGCTATGGAATACATTGGTGCTATATAAACCAGTAATAATAATAACAGTTTGGCATGCTATGGCCGTATATTCAGCAGGGCTCATGCACAGAGGCATGAATGAAGTCAGAACGCTATGTTTTTATCAGAAGAAATGCCTAGTACACCTCAGAGCAAAATATCTGAATGGCAATGAAGTGGTTATCTGTAACTTGCCAATATTCAATTATAACCAGCTCCACCACTTGTGCCACTAATATTTATTTGCCTCAATTAGCAGATGTAATCAGGTCTGTAGACTAGGTGACTACAATTAGAAAAAAACAACTATGGGATCCCCAGCATGATGGATGAGTGCTAATTATAAGTACTCCTATGGGATGCACAGAAAAAAAGGACTTTTTTTTCAGAAGTCAAAAATGCACATTAGTCAAAGCTCATCAGTATTCTCAATTAGAGACTATTATCTCTGTTACGGTAAAGCCATTTCAGCAGGAGCTACATTGCATTAGTCTGAAACACAATGCTTCAATTACTATGTTGCAGTCTGCAGGCCTACTGTTTAAGCGTAAAAGATTCAAGCAACTGATGAAACATTGATGAGATATAGTAAATGCACAGTACATAGCATTTGGCTTACAGAAAATACTGTATAGCGGGTATCAGTAAACACAGCATATACTGAGCAATAACATCACATGGACCCTTGGAATAAAGTTTACTGGATGTCTCCCAAGTCTGTTGCTCAGTATTGCGGATTAAAAAAAAAATCTTTCTTTTAGAATTAACTGTCTACTTTGTTACACAAGATTACTGTATCCAAACACTGAATTAAAAGTGAAACTTAACATTCCAAATTAAGTTGATCTCAAGATAGTCAATCTTCTTTTAGGTTTATTTTTGCATAACTTTACAGTAGAAATCTTCTTTTAAGGCTTCCATTGTCTGAATGGAACCTGTAGTGGTGCTGGACAAGGGAGGAGACTGACACGGTGTATAATTTAAACAGAGAAACAATAAGGAAGTAAGTCCATAAACTCAGTGAAGCCTGAGACCCACTGGCAGTACTTTTGTAGCACTTGCCGATCGCTGTAAATTGGCAACACTGAATACTTTGGGGGTGGTCCCACTTGCGGTATAGCGATAGATGAGTGATTGCAAAACGCTGCATGCAGAATTTTTGGAACTATCTTGGAATGATTACATTGAAGGGAAGCAGGCCTAAATTACGATCGCTGAAGAAATCACTGTAAAAACGTGGACTCCCCAATTTTGGATCCATCACAAAGCACTGGCATTTTCTGCTGCAATTGGTATGAAGTCTCTTCCTGCAATTGTTTTGTTTGTTGTACAAACAATACAGCAGAACAAGGAGTTTGGAATGGAGAGACCTTGTTAATAATAAAACGTTAGTGAGTCGCTCAGCCCTCAGATAACTAGTGTATATTGCATAAAAAAGCATTGAAGTGTGTCATTGTTTTTAGTGTGAGAACAAAGCCAATGTACCTACGAAAAGAACCAGAACCAGTCCATGTTCCTTGTTTAAAATTGTGCCTGCTTAAAGTAGTAAAAGGTAACCATACACTGCAACTTTTAATAGATTAGGTGATAAACATCAAACCTCATGAAAGTAAGAACATGTCCATCAATGTTTAGTTATTTGATGTAGTGAACATTGATCTGCCATGCCTATTCGTTGTTGTTTTTTGAGGTTGCATAAGTGTGGTGGATGGAGCATAGTGGCACACAATCCATCTTCCCTTAACTTCGTATTGCTTCAAATAGTACAAACATAGTCCTATCTCTGGTGAAGTAAATATTTAAGGTAGTACAAAGATTAATATTTCCACATCAGTTTGATTTTCAATCAGGGAAATTATTGCTCCAGCTTTTTCGCACTGAAAATCGCAATTCTGATTTGTGATTCCGATTTTCGGAGCCCTCAGGCATACATTGCATAGCATATGGCTAGCTTCACGGTACAGCCAGAGTTTCTGGTCGGGCATGAAGTACAGAACAGTTG